>NW_027175460.1:0-206000 GCF_028021215.1 Eschrichtius robustus
GCATAACAAGAAATGAAATGGAGGTATTTGTAATGAGGTGGATGGATTTGGAGTCTGTCATACAGAGTGAAGTAAGTCAGAAAGAGAAAAACAAATACAGTATGCTAACACATATTTACGGAATCTAAGGGAAAAAAAAAGGCCATGAAGAACCTAGTGGCAAGACGGGAATAAAGACACAGACCTACTACAGAATAGACTTGAGGATATGGGGAGGGGGTGGGGTGAAATGTGACACGGTAAGAGAGTGTCATGGGCATATATACACTACCAAATGTAAAATAGATAACTAGTGGGAAGCAGCCGCATACCACAGGGAGATCAGCTCCGTGCTTTGTGACCACCTAGAGGGGTGGGATGGGGAGGGTGGGAGGGAGGGAGATGCAAGAGGGAAGAGAAATGGGAACATATTGTATATGTATAACTGATTCACTTTGTTATAAAGCAGAAGCTAACACACCATTGTAAGGCAATTATACTTCAATAAAGATGTTTAAAAAAAAAATGTGTCAAAAACCAGAAATGCAGGACAGACCATGGAGAAATGGGAGCCTTGCTACGCTGATGGGCGGGATGTAAACTGCCAACAGCAACTCTGGAGAAGTGTACGGTGTGTCCTGAAACATCTAAAAACCTCAGCTTAGGGAGCATAGGGCACTTCCACTCAGGGGCGTATAAATTGGGAAAACTAAAAATCAGCAAGACACAGGCACCCCAAAGTTTAGGGCTGCTCTGTTGGCAAGAACCTCCACTTCGTTACACCTTAAATATCCCAGGAAAGAGAAAAATGGATAAAGAAGTTGTGGTCCTTATGTACAATGGAATATCACTCAGCCATGAAATCAACGTCATAAGGCTAGTAGCAGCATGATGAGTGGATTTAGGTACGACGATTCAACGTGAAATAAGTCACAAAGAAAAAGACACTTATCATAAGATATCACTTATAGAGGGAAGGTAAAAACCGCTACACTTGAAATGAATTACAAAACAGAACAGAGTCACACGTTTAGAAAATACACTATGGGTGCATAACGGGAAAGGTGAGGTGGGGTGATGCATAAAACAAGGGTTTAAAATTAGCTCAGATACCGTTCCATAAACCCAATATGTAATAGACAAGACCTACTCCTTGCTCAGTGAATGGGACTCAACACCCCCTATTCACCACACAAGAATATATCTGACTAGTAAGAATCTTCAAACCTATGTATTGATATCTCTCTGTAAGTGAGTCAAGTGGGTGTAAAGCGGCATAAAAACAGCAGTGAAAAGCAGCTAAACCCCATTATAAACGTAAATTACCTTTAAAAACCCGTGAAACAAAGAGTGAAAGAGAGAGAAAGTCTTACAAAATTCGTTCAGGGGCTGTGATTAAACCTGGATTGATCATATCTAGACCCACAGCTGATTGAGACATAAGGGTGGACACTCTTGGGGCTGAGAGGTTTGGTGAGGTTGGGTGAGCAAACGCAGACCCTTTAAAGTAACACTGCGTGGTACCCATCCCATGGGTCCCAAATCTCCAGGTTCAAGGGCATCTTCCTACATCGAAAACATGCATGAGAAACCCAGAAGATGGTACACCATGTGATCGGGAAAGCTTTCTAAAACGCACCTCATTTCTCATCTCCTTGTGCTCAGGTTCGCCATTCCAGCCTATTTATTGGCAACCTCCCTCCTTGGAGAATCAGGACCTTTAACCTCCTGTTCCGTACAGGTTGCAATTTGTCCTGAGGATGAATGGGAAGAGGGGGAGCCAATGAGAGACAAGCTCTATGTGTGGGGACAGGCACAGGTCACTCTATTTTCCCATCAGGAAGAAGAATTAACCACAGGCTCAGCCTGCTCCCCGGAACCAGAATAGGGCCTGAAGCAATCCTGCGCTTTTGCGGCCAGCTCCCAAAAAAGCGAGTTGATAAATGGAGCTCAGGGGCACTGCAATTCACAAACCTGCAGAGTTATAAATGATAACTTTCGTCCACAAAGATATTGAGGGAAGGCAACGAAGAAGATTTGAAAGCAAGGCAGAATTGCAGAAAACAGATTTCAGGAGGTAGATTCGAATCGCCTTAAAAGCACATGAAAAGCGGCAAAACGTCGAAAGTGAGGCCCTGGCCAAAAAGGGCGCATGCGTTTTTTCCTAAATATATTCAGGAAAAAACGCATACGCCCTTTTTGGCCAACCAAGCAACCTGGAAAGGCAAATCAGCGCTACAAAGAGGTCTCGCTTCCCATCGGTCAAAAGGGCCATGCTGAAAAAAGTGTCAAAACCAGAAATGCAGGACAGGCCATGGAGAAATGGGAGACTTGCTACGCTGATGAGCGGGATGTAAATTGCCAACAGCCACTGTGGAGAAGTGTACGGTGTGTCTTGAAACATCTAAAAAACACAGCTTATAGGGCACTTCCACTCATGGGCGTATAAATTGGGAAAACTAAAAATCAGCAAGACACAGACACCCCAAAGTTTACGGCTGCTCTGTTGACAAGAACCTCCACTTCGTTACACCTTAAATATCCCAGGAAAGAGAAAAATGGATAAAGAAGTTGTGGTCCTTATGTACAATGGAATATCACTCAGCCATGAAATGAACGTCATAAGGCTAGGAGCAGCGTGATGAGTGGATTTAGGTACGACAATTCTACGTGAAATAAGTCACACAGAAAAAGACACTTATCATAAGATATCACTTATAGAGGGAATGTAAAAACCGCTACACTTGAACTGAATTACAAAACAGAAGAGAGTCACACGTTTAGAAAACACACTATGGCTGCTTAACGGGAAAGGTGAGGTGGTTTGATGCATAAAACAAGGGTTTCAAATTAGCTCAGATACCGTTCCATAAACCCAATATGTAATAGACAAGACCTACTCCTTGCTCAGTGAACGGGACTCAACACCCCCTATTCACCGCCCAAGAATATATCTGACTAGTAAGAATCTTAAAACCTATGTGTTGATATCTCTCTGTAAGTGAGTCAAGTGGGTGTAAAGCGGCATACACACAGCAGTGAAAAACAGCTGAACCCGATTATAAAAATCAATTACTTTTAAAAACCCGTGAAGCAAAGACAGTGAAAGAGAGAGAAATTCTGACAAAATTCGTTCAGGGGCTGTGATGCCACCTGGATTGACCATATCTAGACCCACAGCTGATTAAGACATAAGGGTGGACACTCTTGGGGCTGAGAGGTTTGGTGAGGTGGGGTGAGCAAACGCAGACCCTTAAAATAATAATGCGTGGTTCACTTCCCATGGGTCCCAATTCTCCAGGTTCAAGGGCAGCTTCCTACATCGAAAACATGCATGAGAAACCCAGAAGATAGTACACTGTGTGATCGGGAAAGCTTTCTAAAACACACCTCATTTCTCATCTCCTTGTGCTCGGGTTCGCCATTCCAGCTGCTTTACTAGCAATCTCCCTCCTTGGAGAATCAGCACCTTTAACCTCCTGTTCCGTACAGGTTGCAATTTGTCCTGAGGATGAACGGGACGAGGGGGAACCAATGAGAGACTAGCTCTAGGTCTTGGGACAGGCGCAGGTCACTCTATTTTCCCATCAGGAAGAAGAATTAACCTCAGGCTCAGCCTGCCGCCCGGAAGCAGAATAGGGCCTGAAGCAATCCTGCGCTTTTGCGGCCAGCTCCCAAAAAAGCAAGTTTAAAAATGGAGCTCAGAGGCACTGCAATTCACAAACCTGCAGAGTTATAAATGATAACTCTCGTCCACATATATATTGAGGGAAGGCAACGAAGAGGATTTGATAGCAAGGCAGAATTGCAGGAAACAGATTTCAGGAGGGAGATTCGAATCACCTTTAAAGCACAGGAAAAGCGGTAAAACGTCGACAATTAGGCACTTGGCCAAAAAGGGCGTGTGCGTTTTTTCCTGAATATATTCAGGAAAAAACGCACACGCCCTTTTTGGCCAACCAATCAACCTGGAAAGGCAAATCAGCGCTACAAAGAAGTCTCACTTCCCATCGGTCGAAAGGGCCATGCTGAAAAAAGTCTCAAAACCAGAAATGCAGGACAGGCCATGGAGAAATGGGAGCCTTGCTACGCTGATGGCCGGGATGTAAATTGCCAACAGCCACTCTGGAGAAGTGTACGGTGTGTCCTGAAACATCTAAACAACACAGCTTAGAGAGCATAGGGCACTTCCACTGACGGGCGTAGAAATTGGGAAAACTAAAAATCAGCAAGACACAGGCACCCCAAAGTTTACGGCTGCTCTGTTGACAAGAACCTCCACTTCGTTACACCTTAAATATCCCAGGAAAGAGAAAAATGGATAAAGAAGTTGTGGTCCTTATGTACAATGGAATATCACTCAGCCATGAAATCAACGTCATAAGGCTAGTAGCAGCATGATGAGTGGATTTAGGTACGACGATTCTAAGTGAAATAAGTCACAGAGAAAAAGACACTTATCATAAGATATCACTTATACAGGGAATGTAAAATCCGCTACACTTGAACTGAATTACAAAAGAGAACAAAGTCACACGTTTAGAAAACACACTATGGCTGCTTAACGGGAAAGGTGAGGTGGGGTGATGCAAAAAAAAAGGGTTTCAAATTAGCTCAGATACCGTTCCAAAAACCCAATATGTAATAGACAAGACCTACTCCTTGCTGAGTGAACTGGACTCAACACCCCCTATTCACCACACAATACTATATCTGACTAGTAAGAATCTTCAAACCTATGTGTTGATATCTCTCTGTAAGTGACTCAAATGGGTGTAAAGCAGCATACACACAGCAGTGAAAAGCAGCTAAACCCCATTATAAAAATCAATTACTTTTAAAAACCCGTGAAGCAAAGACAGTGAAAGAGAGAGAAATTCTTACAAAATTCGTTCAGGGGCTGTGATGCCACCTGGATTGACCATATCTAGACCTACAGCTGATTGAGACATAAGGGTGGACACTTTTGGGGCTGAGAAGATTGATGAGGTTGGGTGAGCAAACGCAGACCCTTGAAAGTAATACTGCGTGGTACCCATCCCATGGGTCCCAAATCCCCAGGTTCAAGGGCATCTTCCTACATCGAAAACATGCATGAGAAACCCAGAAGATGGGACACCGTGTGATCGGGAAAGGTTTCTAAAACGCACCTCATTTCTCATCTCCTTGTGCTCGGGTTCGCCATTCCAGCCGCTTTCCTAGCAATCTCCCTCCTTGGAGAATCAGCACCTTTAACCTCCTGTTCCGTACAGGTTGCAAATTGTCCTGAGGATGAACGGGAAGAGGGGGAACCAATGAGAGACTAGCTCTAGGTGTTGGGACAGGCACAGGTCACTCTATTTTCCCATCAGGAAGAAGAATTAACCACAGGCTCAGCCTGCCGCCCGGAAACAGAATAGGGCCTGAAGCAATCCTGCGCTTTTGCGGCCAGCTCCCAAAAAAGCGAGTTGATAAATGGAGCTCAGGGGCACTGCAATTCACAAACCTGCAGAGTTATAAATGATAACTCTCGTCCACAAATATATTGAGGGAAGGCAACGAAGAGGATTTGAAAGCAAGGCAGAATTGCAGGAAACAGATTTCAGGAGGGAGATTCGAATCGCCTTTAAAGCACAGGAAAAGCGGCAAAACCTCGACAATGATGCGCTTGGCCAAAAAGGGCGTATGCATTTTTTCCTGAATATATTCAGGAAAAAACGGATACGCCCTTTTTGGCCAACCAAGCAACCTGGAAAGGGAAATCAGTGCTACAAAGAAGTCTCGCTACCCATCGGTCAAAAGGGCTATGCTGAATAAAGTGTCAAAACCAGAAATTCAGGACAGGCCATGGAGAAACGGGAGCCTTGCTACGCTGATGGGCGGGATGTAAATTGCCAACAGCCACTCTGGAGAAGTGTACGGTGTATCTTGAAACATCTAAAACACTCAGCTTAGAGAGCATAGGGCACTTCCACTCATGGGCGTATAAATTGGGAAAATTAAAAATCAGCAAGACACAGGCACCCCAAAGTTTAGGGTTGCTCTGTTGACAAGAACCTCCACTTCGTTACACCTTAAATATCCCAGGAAAGAGAAAAATGGATAAAGAAGTTGTGGTCCTTTTGTACAATGGAATATCACTCAGCCATGAAGTCAACGTCATAAGGCTAGTAGCAGCATGATGAGTGGATTTAGGTACGACGATTCTACGTGAAATAAGTCACACAGAAAAAGACACTTATCATAAGATATCACTTATAGAGGGAATGTAAAAACCGCTACACTTGAACTGAATTACAAAACAGAAGAGAGTCACACGTTTAGAAAACACACTATGGCTGCTTAACTGGAAAGGTGAGGTGGTTTGATGCATAAAACAAGGGTTTCAAATTAGCTCAGATACCGTTCCATAAACCCAATATGTAGTAGACAAGACCTACTCCTTGCTCAGTGAACGGGACTCAACACCCCCTATTCACCACCCAAGAATATATCTGACTAGTAAGAATCTTCAAACCTATGTGTTGATATCTCTCTGTAAGTGAGTCAAGTGGGTGTAAAGCGGCATACACACAGCAGTGAAAGGCAGCTAAACCCCATTATAAAAATCAATTACTTTTAAAAACCCGTGAAGCAAAGACAGTGAAAGAGAGAGAAATTCTTACAAAATTCGTTCAGGGGCTGTGATGCCACCTGGGTTGACCATATCTAGACCCAGAGCTGATTGAGACATAAGGGCGGACACTCTTGGGGCTGAGAGGTTCGGTGAGGTTGGGTGAGGAAACGCAGACCCTTTAAAGTAATACTGCGTGGTACCCATCCCATGGGTCCCAAATCTCCAGGTTCAAGGGCATCTTCCTACATCGAAAACATGCATGAGAAACCCAGAAGATGGGACACCGTGTGCTCGCGAAAGGTTTCTAAAACGCACCTCATTTCTCATCTCCTTGTGCTCGGGTTCGCCATTCCAGCAGCTTTCCTAGCAATCTCCCTCCTTGGAGAATCAGCACCTTTAACCTCGTGTTCCGTACAGGTTGCAATTTGTCCTGAGGATGAACGGGAAGAGGGGGAACCAATGAGAGACTAGCTCTAGGTCTTGGGACAGGCACAGGTCACTCTATTTTCGCATCAGGAAGAAGAATTAACCACAGGCTCAGCCTGCCGCCCGGAAGCAGAATAGGGCCTGAAGCAATCCTCCGCTTCTGCGGCCAGCTCCCAAGAAAGCGAGTTGAAAAATGGAGCTCAGGGGCACTGCAATTCACAAACTTGCAGAGTTATAAATGATAACTCTCGTCCACAAATATATTGAGGGAAGGCAACGAAGAGGATTTGAAAGCAAGGCAGAATTGCAGGAAACAGATTTCAGGAGGGAGATTCGAATCGCCTTTAAAGCACAGGAAAAGCGGCAAAACCTCGACAATGATGCCCTTGGCCAAAAAGGGCGTATGCGTTTTTTCCTGAATATATTCAGGAAAAAACGCATACGCCCTTTTTGGCCAACCAAGCAACCTAGAAATGCAAATCAGCGCTACAAAGAAGTCTCGCTTCCCATCGGTCAAAAGGACCATGCTGAATAAAGTGTCAAAACCAGTAATGCAGGACAGGCCATGGAGAAACGGGAGCCTTGCTACGCTGATGGGCGGGATGTAAATTGCCAACAGCCACTCTGGAGAAGTGTACGGTGTGTCCTCAAACATCTAAAAAACTCAGCTTAGAGAGCATAAGGCACTTCCACTCATGGGCGTATAAATTCGGAAAACTAAA
Organism: Eschrichtius robustus; assembly: GCF_028021215.1. Taxonomy (NCBI): domain Eukaryota; kingdom Metazoa; phylum Chordata; class Mammalia; order Artiodactyla; family Eschrichtiidae; genus Eschrichtius; species Eschrichtius robustus. The sequence continues at coordinate 7,723 of NW_027175460.1, forward strand.
ACTCAGCAAGACACAGGCACCCCAATGTTTACGGCTGCTCTGTTGACAAGAACCTCCACTTCGTTACACCTTAAATATCCCAGGAAAGAGAAAAATGGATAAAGAAGTTGTGGTCCTTATGTACAATGGAATATCACTCAGCCAGGAAATCTACGTCATAAGGCTCGTAGCAGCATGATGAGTGGATTTGGGTATGACGATTCTACGTGAAATAAGTCACACAGAAAAAGACACTTATCATAAGATATCACTTATAGAGGGAATGTAAAAACCGCTACACTTGAACTGAATTACAAAACAGAAGAGAGTCACACGTTTAGAAAACACACTATGGCTGCTTAACGGGAAAGGTGAGAAGGGGTGATGCATAAAACCAGGGTTTCAAATTAGCTCAGATACCGTTCCATAAACCCAATATGTAATAGACAAGACCTACTCCTTGCTCAGTGAACGGGACTCAACACCCGCTATTCACCGCCCAAGAATATATCTGACTAGTAAGAATCTTAAAACCTATCTGTTGATATCTCTCTGTAAGTTACTCAAGTGGGTATAAAGCGGCATAAACACAGCAGTGAAAAGCAGCTAAACCCCATTAAAAAAATCAATTACTTTTAAAAACCCGTGAAGCAAAGACAGAGAAAGAGAGAGAAATTCTTACATAATTCGTTCAGGGGCTGTGATGCCACCTGGATTGACCATATCTAGACCTACAGCTGATTGAGACATAAGGGTGGACACTTTTGGGGCTGAGAAGATTGATGAGGTTGGGTGAGCAAACGCAGACCCTTGAAAGTAATACTGCGTGGTACCCATCCCATGGGTCCCAAATCTCAAGGTTCAAGGGCACCTTCCTACATCGAAAATATGCATGAGAAACCCAGAAGATGGTACACCGTGTGATCGGGAAAGGTTTCTAAAACGCACCTCATTTCTCATCTCCTTGTGCTCGGGTTCGCCATTCCAGCCGCTTTCCTAGCAATCTCCCTCCTTGGAGAATCAGCACCTTTAACCTCCTGTTCCGTACAGGTTGCAATTTGTCCTGAGGATGAACGGGAAGAGGGGGAAGCAATGAGAGACTAGCTCTAGGTCTTGGGACAGGCACAGGCCACTCTATTTTCCCATCAGAAAGAAGAATTAACCACAGGCTCAGCCTGCCGCCCGGAAGCAGAATAGGGTCTGAAGCAATCCTGCGCATTTGCGGCCAGCTCCCAAGAAAGCGAGTTGAAAAATGGAGCCCAGGGGCACTGCAATGCACAAACCTGCAGAGTTATAAATGATAACTCTCGTCCACAAATATATTGAGGGAAGGCAACGAAGAGGATTTGAAAGCAAGGCAGAATTGCAGGAAACAGATTTCAGGAGGGAGATTCGAATCGCCTTTAAAGCACAGGAAAAGCGGCAAAACCTCGACAATGATGCCCATGGCCAAAAAGGGCGTATGAGTTTTTTCCTGAATATATTCAGGAAAAAAACCCATACGCCCTTTTTGGCCAACCAAGCAACCTGGAAAGGCAAATCAGCGCTACAAAGAAGTCTCGCTTCCCATCGTTCAAAAGGGCCATGCTGAATAAAGTGTCAAAACCAGAAATGCAGGACAGGCCATGGAGAAACGGGAGCCTTGCTACGCTGATGGGCGGGATGTAAATTGCCAACAGCCACTCTGGAGAAGTGTACGGTGTGTCTTGAAACATCTAAAAAACTCAGCTTAGAGAGCATAGGGCACTTCCACTCATGGGCGTATAAACTGGGAAAAATAAAAATCAGCAAGACACAGGCACCCCAAAGTTTAGGGCTGCTCTGTTGACAAGAACCTCCACTTCGTTACACCTTAAATATCCCAGGAAAAAGAAAAATGGATAAAGAAGTTGTGGTCCTTATGTACAATGGAATATCACTCAGCCATGAAATCAATGTCATAAGGCTAATAGCAGCATGATGAGTGGATTTAGGTATGACGATTCTACGTGAAATAAGTCACACAGAAAAAGACACTTATCATAAGATATCACTTATAGAGGGAGTGTAAAAACCGCTACACTTGAACTGAATTACAAAACAGAAGAGAGTCACACGTTTAGAAAACACACTATGGCTGCTTAACGGGAAAGGTGAGGTGGGGTGATGCATCAAAACAGGGTTTCAATTAGTTCAGATACCGTTCCATAAACCCAATATGTAGTAGACAAGACCTACTCCTTGCTCAGTGAACGGGACTCAACACCCGCTATTCACCGCCCAAGAATATATCTGACTAGTAAGAATCTTAAAACCTATGTGTTGATATCTCTCTGTAAGTTACTCAAGTGGGTGTAAAGCGGCATAAACCCAGCAGTGAAAAGCAGCTAAACCCCATTATAAAAATCAATTACTTTTAAAAACCCGTGAAGCAAAGACAGTGAAAGAGAGAGAAATTCTTACAAAACTCGTTCAGGGGCTGTGATGCCACCTGGATTGACCATATCTAGACCCACAGCTGATTGAGACATAAGGGTGGACACTTTTGGGGCTGAGAGGTTTGGTGAGGTTGGGTGAGCAAACGCAGACCCTTGAAAGTAATACTGCGTGGTACCCATCCCATGGGTCCCAAATCTCCAGGTTCAAGGGCACCTTCCTACATCGAAAACATGCATGAGAAACCCAGAAGATGGTACACCGTGTGATCGGGAAAGGTTTCTAAAACGCACCTCATTTCTCATCTCCTTGTGCTCGGTTTCGCCATTCCAGCCGCTGTCCTAGCAATCTCCCTCCTTGGAGAATCAGCACCTTTAACCTCCTGTTCCGTACAGGTTGCAATTTGTCCTGAGGATGAACGGGAAGAGGGGGAACCAATGAGAGACTAGCTCTAGGTCTTGGGACAGGCACAGGTCACTCTATTTTCCCATCAGAAAGAAGAATTAACCACAGGCTCAGCCTGCCGCCCGGAAGCAGAATAGGGTCTGAAGCAATCCTGCGCTTTTGCGGCCAGCTCCCAAGAAAGCGAGTTGAAAAATGGAGCTCAGGGGCACAGCAATTCACAAACCTGCAGAGTTATAAATGATAACTCTCCTCCACAAATATATTGAGGGAAGGTAACGAAGAGGATTTGAAAGCAAGGCAGAATTGCAGGAAACAGATTTCAGGAGGGAGATTCGAATCGCCTTTAAAGCACAGGAAAAGCGGCAAAACCTCGACAATGATGCCCATGGCCAAAAAGGGCGTATGAGTTTTTTCCTGAATATATTCAGGAAAAAAACGCATACGCCCTTTTTGGCCAACCAAGCAACCTGGAAAGGCAAATCAGCGCTACAAAGAAGTCTCGCTTCCCATCGGTCAAAAGGGCCATGCTGAATAAAGTGTCAAAACCAGAAATTCAGGACAGGCCATGGAGAAACGGGAGCCTTGCTACGCTGATGGGCGGGATGTAAATTGCCAACAGCCACTCTGGAGAAGTGTACGGTGTATCTTGAAACATCTAAAACACTCAGCTTAGAGAGCATAGGAAACTTCCACTCATGGGCGCATAAATTGGGAAAATTAAAAATCAGCAAGACACAGGCACCCCAAAGTTTAGGGTTGCTCTGTTGACAAGAACCTCCACTTCGTTACACCTTAAATATCCCAGGAAAGAGAAAAATGGATAAAGAAGTTGTGGTCCTTTTGTACAATGGAATATCACTCAGCCATGAAGTCAACGTCATAAGGCTAGTAGCAGCATGATGAGTGGATTTAGGTACGACGATTCTACGTGAAATAAGTCACACAGAAAAAGACACTTATCATAAGATATCACTTATAGAGGGAATGTAAAAACCGCTACACTTGAACTGAATTACAAAACAGAAGAGAGTCACACGTTTAGAAAACACACTATGGCTGCTTAACTGGAAAGGTGAGGTGGTTTGATGCATAAAACAAGGGTTTCAAATTAGCTCAGATACCGTTCCATAAACCCAATATGTAGTAGACAAGACCTACTCCTTGCTCAGTGAACGGGACTCAACACCCCCTATTCACCACCCAAGAATATATCTGACTAGTAAGAATCTTCAAACCTATGTGTTGATATCTCTCTGTAAGTGAGTCAAGTGGGTGTAAAGCGGCATACACACAGCAGTGAAAAGCAGCTAAACCCCATTATAAAAATCAATTACTTTTAAAAACCCGTGAAGCAAAGACAGTGAAAGAGAGAGAAATTCTTACAAAATTCGTTCAGGGGCTGTGATGCCACCTGGATTGACCATATCTAGACCCACAGCTGATTGAGACATAAGGGTGGACACTTTTGGGGCTGAGAGGTTTGGTGAGGTTGGGTGAGCAAACGCAGACCCTTGAAAGTAATACTGCGTGGTACCCATCCCATGGGTCCCAAATCTCCAGGTTCAAGGGCACCTTCCTACATCGAAAACATGCATGAGAAACCCAGAAGATGGTACACCGTGTGATCGGGAAAGGTTTCTAAAACGCACCTCATTTCTCATCTCCTTGTGCTCGGGTTCGCCATTCCAGCCGCTTTCCTAGCAATCTCCCTCCTTGGAGAATCAGCACCTTTAACCTCCTGTTCCGTACAGGTTGCAATTTGTCCTGAGGATGAACGGGAAGAGGGGGAAGCAATGAGAGACTAGCTCTAGGTCTTGGGACAGGCACAGGCCACTCTATTTTCCCATCAGAAAGAAGAATTAACCACAGGCTCAGCCTGGGCCCGGAAGCAGAATAGGGTCTGAAGCAATCCTGCGCATTTGCGGCCAGCTCCCAAGAAAGCGAGTTGAAAAATGGAGCTCAGGGGCACTGCAATGCACAAACCTGCAGAGTTATAAAAGATAACTCTCGTCCACAAATATATTGAGGGAAGGCAACGAAGAGGATTTGAAAGCAAGGCAGAATTGCAGGAAACAGATTTCAGGAGGGAGATTCGAATCGCCTTTAAAGCACAGGAAAAGCGGCAAAACCTCGACAATGATGCCCATGGCCAAAAAGGGCGTATGAGTTTTTTCCTGAATATATTCAGGAAAAAAACCCATACGCCCTTTTTGGCCAACCAAGCAACCTGGAAAGGCAAATCAGCGCTACAAAGAAGTCTCGCTTCCCATCGTTCAAAAGGGCCATGCTGAATAAAGTGTCAAAACCAGAAATGCAGGACAGGCCATGGAGAAACGGGAGCCTTGCTACGCTGATGGGCGGGATGTAAATTGCCAACAGCCACTCTGGAGAAGTGTACGGTGTGTCTTGAAACATATAAAAAACTCAGCTTAGAGAGCATAGGGCACTTCCACTCATGGGCGTATAAATTGGGAAAACTAAAAATCAGCAAGACACAGGCACCCCAATGTTTACGGCTGCTCTGTTGACAAGAACCTCCACTTCGTTACACCGTAAATATCCCAGGAAAGAGAAAAATGGATAAAGAAGTTGTGGTCCTTATGTACAATGGAATATCACTCAGCCATGAAATCAACGTCATAAGGCTAGTAGCAGCATGATGAGTGGATTTAGGTATGACGATTCTACGTGAAATAAGTCACACAGAAAAAGACACTTATCATAAGATATCACTTATAGAGGGAGTGTAAAAACCGCTACACTTGAACTGAATTACAAAACAGAAGAGAGTCACACGTTTAGAAAACACACTATGGCTGCTTAACGGGAAAGGTGAGGTGGGGTGATGCATCAAAACAGGGTTTCAAATTAGCTCAGATACCGTTCCATAAACCCAATATGTAATAGACAAGACCTACTCCTTGCTCAGTGAACGGGACTCAGCACCACCTATTCACCGCCCAGAATATATCTGACTAGTAAGAATCTTAAAACCTAGGTATTGAAATCTCTCTGTAAGTGAGTCAAGTGGGTGTAAAGCGGCATAAACACAGCACTGAAAAGCAGCTACACCCCATTATAAAAATCAATTACTTTTAAAAACCCGTGAAGCAAAGACAGTGAAAGAGAGAGAAATTCTTACAAAATTCGTTCAGGGGCTGTGATGCCACCTGGGTTGACCATATCTAGACCCAGAGCTGATTGAGACATAAGGGCGGACACTCTTGGGGCTGAGAGGTTCGGTGAGGTTGGGTGAGGAAACGCAGACCCTTTAAAGTAATACTGCGTGGTACCCATCCCATGGGTCCCAAATCTCCAGGTTCAAGGGCATCTTCCTACATCGAAAACATGCATGAGAAACCCAGAAGATGGGACACCGTGTGCTCGCGAAAGGTTTCTAAAACGCAAATCATTTCTCATCTCCTTGTGCTCGGGTTCGCCATTCCAGCCGCTTTCCTAGCAATCTCCCTCCTTGGAGAATCAGCACCTTTAACCTCGTGTTCCGTACAGGTTGCAATTTGTCCTGCGGATGAACGGGAAGAGGGGGAACCAATGAGAGACTAGCTCTAGGTCTTGGGACAGGCACAGGTCACTCTATTTTCCCATCAGGAAGAAGAATTAACCACAGGCTCAGCCTGCCGCCCGGAAGCAGAATAGGGCCTGAAGCAATCCTCCGCTTCTGCGGCCAGCTCCCAAGAAAGCGAGTTGAAAAATGGAGCTGAGGGGCACTGCAATTCAAAAACCTGCAGAGTTATAAATGTTAACTCTCGTCCACAAATATATTGAAGGAAGGCAACGAAGAGGATTTGAAAGCTAGGCAGAATTGCAGGAAACAGATTTCAGGAGGGAGATTCGAGTCACCTTTAAAGCACAGGAAAAGCGGCAAAACCTCGACAATGATGCCCTTGGCCAAAAAGGGCGTATGCGTTTTTTCCTGAATATATTCAGCAAAAAACGCATACGCCCTTTTTGGCCAACCAAGCAACCTGGAAAGGCAAATCAGCGCTACAAAGAAGTCTCTCTTCCCATTGGTCAAAAGGGCCATGCTGAATAAAGTGTCAAAACCAGAAATGCAGGACAGGCGATGGATAAACGGGAGCCTTGCTACGCTGATGGGCGGGATGTAAATTGCCAACAGCCACTCTGGAGAAGTGTACGGTGTGTCCTCAAACATCTAAAAAACTCAGCTTAGAGAGCATAGGGCACTTCCACTCATGGGCGTATAAATTGGGAAAACTAAAAATCAGCAAGACACAGGCACCCCAAAGTTTAGGGCTGCTCTGTTGGCAAGAACCTCCACTTCGTTACACCTTAAATATCCCAGGAAAGAGAAAAATGGATAAAGAAGTTGTGGTCCTTATGTACAATGGAATATCACTCAGCCAGGAAATCAACGTCATAAGGCTCGTAGCAGCATGATGAGTGGATTTAAGTATGACGATTCTACGTGAAATAAGTCACACAGAAAAAGACACTTATCATAAGATATCACTTATAGAGGGAATGTAAAAACCGCTACACTTGAACTGAATTACAAAACAGAAGAGAGTCACACGTTTAGAAAACACACTATGGCTGCTTAACGGGAAAGGTGAGGTGGGGTGATGCATAAAACCAGGGTTTCAAATTAGCTCAGATACCGTTCCATAAACCCAATATGTAATAGACAAGACCTACTCCTTGCTCAGTGAACGGGACTCAACACCCCCTTTTCACCGCCCAAGAATATATCTGACTAGTAAGAATCTTAAAACCTATGTATTGAAATCTCTTTGTAAGTGAGTCAAGTGGGTGTAAAGCGGCATAAACACAGCACTGAAAAGCAGCTAAACCCCATTATAAAAATCAATTACTTTTAAAAACCCGTGAAACAAAGACTGTGAAAGAGAGAGAAATTCTTACAAAATTCGTTCAAGGGCTGTGATGCCACTTGGGTTGACCATATCTAGACCCAGAGCTGATTGAGACATAAGGGCGGACACTCTTGGGGCTGAGAGGTTCGGTGAGGTTGGGTGAGGAAACGCAGACCCTTTAAAGTAATACTGCGTGGTACCCATCCCATGGGTCCCAAATCTCCAGGTTCAAGGGCATCTTCCTACATCGAAAACATGCATGAGAAAACCAGAAGATGGGACACCGTGTGCTCGCGAAAGGTTTCTAAAACGCACCTCATTTCTCACCTCCTTGTGCTCGGGTTCGCCATTCCAGCCGCTTTCCTAGCAATCTCCCTCCTTGGAGAATCAGCACCTTTAACCTCCTGTTCCGTACAGGTTGCAATTTGTCCTGAGGATGAACGGGAAGAGGGGGAACAAATGAGAGACTAGCTCTAGGTCTTGGGACAGGCACAGGTCACTCTATTTTCCCATCAGGAAGAAGAATTAACCACAGGCTCAGCCTGCCACCCGGAAGCAGAATAGGGCCTGAAGCAATCCTGCGCTTTTGCGGCAAGCTCCTAAGAAAGCGAGTTGAAAAATGGAGCTCAGGGGCACTGCAATTCACAAACCTGCAGAGTTATAAATGATAACTCTCGTCCACAAATATATTGAGGGAAGGCAACGAAGAGGATTTGAAAGCAAGGCAGAATTGCAGGAAACAGATTTCAGGAGGGAGATTCGAATCGCCTTTAAAGCACAAGAAAAGCGGCAAAACCTCGACAATGATACCCTTGGCCAAAAAGGGCGTATGCGTTTTTTCCTGAATATATTCAGGAAAAAACGCATACGCCCTTTTTGGCCAACCAAGCAACCTAGAAATGCAAATCAGCGCTACAAAGAAGTCTCGCTTCCCATCGGTCAAAAGGACCATGCTGAATAAAGTGTCAAAACCAGTAATGCAGGACAGGCCATGGAGAAACGGGAGCCTTGCTACGCTGATGGGCGGGATGTAAATTGCCAACAGCCACTCTGGAGAAGTGTACGGTGTGTCTTGAAACATCTAAAAAACTCAGCTTAGAGAGCATAGGGCACTTCCACTCATGGGCGTATAAATTGGGAAAACTAAAAATCAGCAAGACACAGGCACCCCAATGTTTACGGCTGCTCTGTTGACAAGAACCTCCACTTCGTTACACCGTAAATATCCCAGGAAAGAGAAAAATGGATAAAGAAGTTGTGGTCCTTATGTACAATGGAATATCACTCAGCCATGAAATCAACGTCATAAGGCTAGAGGGAGCATGATGAGTGGATTTAGGTATGCCGATTCTACGTGAAATAAGTCACACAGAAAAAGACACTTATCATAAGATATCACTTATAGAGGGAATGTAAAAACCGCTACACTTGAACTGAATTACAAAACAGAAGAGAGTCACACGTTTAGAAAACACACTATGGCTGCTTAACGGGAAAGGTGAGGTGGGGTGATGCATAAAACCAGGGTTTCAAATTAGCTCAGGTACCGTTCCATAAACCCAATATGTAACAGACAAGACCTACTCCTTGCTCAGTGAACGGGACTCAACACCCGCTATTCACCGCCCAAGAATATATCTGACTAGTAAGAATCTTAAAACCTATGTGTTGATATCTCTCTGTAAGTTACTCAAGTGGGTGTAAAGCGGCATAAACACAGCAGTGAAAAGCAGCTAAACCCCATTATAAAAATCAATTACTTTTAAAAACCCGTGAAGCAAAGACAGTGAAAGAGAGAGAAATTCTTACAAAATTCGTTCAGGGGCTGTGATGCCACCTGGATTGACCATATCTAGACCCACAGCTGATTGAGACATAAGGGTGGACACTTTTGGGGCTGAGAGGTTTGGTGAGGTTGGGTGAGCAAACGCAGACCCTTGAAAGTAATACTGCGTGGTACCCATCCCATGGGTCCCAAATCTCCAGGTTCAAGGGCACCTTCCTACATCGAAAACATGCATGAGAAACCCAGAAGATGGTACACCGTGTGATCGGGAAAGGTTTCTAAAACGCACCTCATTTCTCATCTCCTTGTGCTCGGGTTCGCCATTCCAGCCGCTTTCCTAGCAATCTCCCTCCTTGGAGAATCAGCACCTTTAACCTCCTGTTCCGTACAGGTTGCAATTTGTCCTGAGGATGAACGGGAAGAGGGGGAAGCAATGAGAGACTAGCTCTAGGTCTTGGGACAGGCACAGGCCACTCTATTTTTCCATCAGAAAGAAGAATTAACCACAGGCTCAGCCTGGGCCCGGAAGCAGAATAGGGTCTGAAGCAATCCTGCGCATTTGCGGCCAGCTCCCAAGAAAGCGAGTTGAAAAATGGAGCTCAGGGGCACTGCAATGCACAAACCTGCAGAGTTATAAATGATAACTCTCGTCCACAAATATATTGAGGGAAGGCAACGAAGAGGATTTGAAAGCAAGGCAGAATTGCAGGAAACAGATTTCAGGAGGGAGATTCGAATCGCCTTTAAAGCACAGGAAAAGCGGCAAAACCTCGACAATGATGCCCATGGCCAAAAAGGGCGTATGAGTTTTTTCCTGAATATATTCAGGAAAAAAACCCATACGCCCTTTTTGGCCAACCAAGCAACCTGGAAAGGCAAATCAGAGCTACAAAGAAGTCTCGCTTCCCATCGTTCAAAAGGGCCATGCTGAATAAAGTGTCAAAACCAGAAATGCAGGACAGGCCATGGAGAAACGGGAGCCTTGCTACGCTGATGGGCGGGATGTAAATTGCCAACAGCCACTCTGGAGAAGTGTACGGTGTGTCTTGAAACATATAAAAAACTCAGCTTAGAGAGCATAGGGCACTTCCACTCATGGGCGTATAAATTGGGAAAACTAAAAATCAGCAAGACACAGGCACCCCAATGTTTACGGCTGCTCTGTTGACAAGAACCTCCACTTCGTTACACTGTAAATATCCCAGGAAAGAGAAAAATGGATAAAGAAGTTGTGGTCCTTATGTACAATGGAATATCACTCAGCCATGAAATCAACGTCATAAGGCTAGTAGCAGCATGATGAGTGGATTTAGGTATGACGATTCTACGTGAAATAAGTCACACAGAAAAAGACACTTATCATAAGATATCACTTATAGAGGGAGTGTAAAAACCGCTACACTTGAACTGAATTACAAAACGGAAGAGAGTCACACGTTTAGAAAACACACTATGGCTGCTTAACGGGAAAGGTGAGGTGGGGTGATGCATAAAACCAGGGTTTCAAATTAGCTCAGATACCGTTCCATAAACCCAATATGTAATAGGCAAGACCTACTGCTTGCTCAGTAAACGGGACTCAACACCCGCTATTCACCGCCCAAGAATATATCTGACTAGTAAGAATCTTAAAACCTATGTGTTGATATCTCTCTGTAAGTTACTCAAGTGGATGTAAAGCGGCATAAACACAGCAGTGAAAAGCAGCTAAACCCCATTATAAAAATCAATTACTTTTAAAAACCCGTGAAGCAAAGACAGTGAAAGAGAGAGAAATTCTTACAAAACTCGTTCAGGGGCTGTGATGCCACCTGGATTGACCATATCTAGACCCACAGCTGATTGAGACCTAAGGGTGGACACTTTTGGGGCTGAGAGGTTTGGTGAGGTTGGGTGAGCAAACGCAGACCCTTGAAAGTAATACTGCGTGGTACCCATCCCATGGGTCCCAAATCTCCAGGTTCAAGGGCACCTTCCTTCATCAAAAACATGCATGAGAAACCCAGAAGATGGTACACCGTGTGATCGGGAAAGGTTTCTAAAACGCACCTCATTTCTCATCTCCTTGTGCTCGGGTTCGCCATTCCAGCCGCTTTCCTAGCAATCTCCCTCCTTGGAGAATCAGCACCTTTAACCTCCTGTTCCGTACAGGTTGCAATTTTTCCTGAGGATGAACGGGAAGAGGGGGAACCAATGAGAGACTAGCTCTAGGTCTTGGGACAGGCACAGGTCACTCTATTTTCCCATCAGAAAGAAGAATTAACCACAGGCTCAGCCTGCCGCCCGGAAGCAGAATAGGGCCTGAAGCAATCCTGCGCTTTTGCGGCCAGCTCCCAAGAAAGTGAGTTGAAAAATGGAGCTCAGGGGCACAGCAATTCACAAACCTGCAGAGTTATAAATGATAACTCTCCTCCACAAATATATTGAGGGAAGGCAACGAAGAGGATTTGAAAGCAAGGCAGAATTGCAGGAAACAGATTTCAGGAGGGAGATTCGAATCGCCTTTAAAGCACAGGAAAAGCGGCAAAACCTCGACAATGATGCCCATGGCCAAAAAGGGCGTATGAGTTTTTTCCTGAATATATTCAGGAAAAAAACGCATACGCCCTTTTTGGCCAACCAAGCAACCTGGAAAGGCAAATCAGCGCTACAAAGAAGTCTCGCTTCCCATCGGTCAAAAGGGCCATGCTGAATAAAGTGTCAAAACCAGAAATGCAGGACAGGCCATGGAGAAATGGGAGCCTTGCTACGCTGATGGGCGGGATGTAAATTGCCAACAGCCACTCTGGAGAAGTGTACGGTGTGTCTTGAAACATCTAAAAAACTCAGCTTAGAGAGCATAGGGCACTTCCACTCATGGGCGTATAAACTGGGAAAAATAAAAATCAGCAAGACACAGGCACCCCAAAGTTTAGGGCTGCTCTGTTGACAAGAACCTCCACTTCGTTACACCTTAAATATCCCAGGAAAAAGAAAAATGGATAAAGAAGTTGTGGTCCTTATGTACAATGGAATATCACTCAGCCATGAAATCAATGTCATAAGGCTAATAGCAGCATGATGAGTGGATTTAGGTATGACGATTCTACGTGAAATAAGTCACACAGAAAAAGACACTTATCATAAGATATCACTTATAGAGGGAGTGTAAAAACCGCTACACTTGAACTGAATTACAAAACAGAAGAGAGTCACACGTTTAGAAAACACACTATGGCTGCTTAACGGGAAAGGTGAGGTGGGGTGATGCATCAAAACAGGGTTTCAATTAGTTCAGATACCGTTCCATAAACCCAATATGTAGTAGACAAGACCTACTCCTTGCTCAGTGAACGGGACTCAACACCCGCTATTCACCGCCCAAGAATATATCTGACTAGTAAGAATCTTAAAACCTATGTGTTGATATCTCTCTGTAAGTTACTCAAGTGGGTGTAAAGCGGCATAAACCCAGCAGTGAAAAGCAGCTAAACCCCATTATAAAAATCAATTACTTTTAAAAACCCGTGAAGCAAAGACAGTGAAAGAGAGAGAAATTCTTACAAAACTCGTTCAGGGGCTGTGATGCCACCTGGATTGACCATATCTAGACCCACAGCTGATTGAGACATAAGGGTGGACACTTTTGGGGCTGAGAGGTTTGGTGAGGTTGGGTGAGCAAACGCAGACCCTTGAAAGTAATACTGCGTGGTACCCATCCCATGGGTCCCAAATCTCCAGGTTCAAGGGCACCTTCCTACATCGAAAACATGCATGAGAAACCCAGAAGATGGTACACCGTGTGATCGGGAAAGGTTTCTAAAACGCACCTCATTTCTCATCTCCTTGTGCTCGGTTTCGCCATTCCAGCCGCTGTCCTAGCAATCTCCCTCCTTGGAGAATCAGCACCTTTAACCTCCTGTTCCGTACAGGTTGCAATTTGTCCTGAGGATGAACGGGAAGAGGGGGAACCAATGAGAGACTAGCTCTAGGTCTTGGGACAGGCACAGGTCACTCTATTTTCCCATCAGAAAGAAGAATTAACCACAGGCTCAGCCTGCCGCCCGGAAGCAGAATAGGGTCTGAAGCAATCCTGCGCTTTTGCGGCCAGCTCCCAAGAAAGCGAGTTGAAAAATGGAGCTCAGGGGCACAGCAATTCACAAACCTGCAGAGTTATAAATGATAACTCTCCTCCACAAATATATTGAGGGAAGGTAACGAAGAGGATTTGAAAGCAAGGCAGAATTGCAGGAAACAGATTTCAGGAGGGAGATTCGAATCGCCTTTAAAGCACAGGAAAAGCGGCAAAACCTCGACAATGATGCCCATGGCCAAAAAGGGCGTATGAGTTTTTTCCTGAATATATTCAGGAAAAAAACGCATACGCCCTTTTTGGCCAACCAAGCAACCTGGAAAGGCAAATCAGCGCTACAAAGAAGTCTCGCTTCCCATCGGTCAAAAGGGCCATGCTGAATAAAGTGTCAAAACCAGAAATTCAGGACAGGCCATGGAGAAACGGGAGCCTTGCTACGCTGATGGGCGGGATGTAAATTGCCAACAGCCACTCTGGAGAAGTGTACGGTGTATCTTGAAACATCTAAAACACTCAGCTTAGAGAGCATAGGGCACTTCCACTCATGGGCGCATAAATTGGGAAAATTAAAAATCAGCAAGACACAGGCACCCCAAAGTTTAGGGTTGCTCTGTTGACAAGAACCTCCACTTCGTTACACCTTAAATATCCCAGGAAAGAGAAAAATGGATAAAGAAGTTGTGGTCCTTTTGTACAATGGAATATCACTCAGCCATGAAGTCAACGTCATAAGGCTAGTAGCAGCATGATGAGTGGATTTAGGTACGACGATTCTACGTGAAATAAGTCACACAGAAAAAGACACTTATCATAAGATATCACTTATAGAGGGAATGTAAAAACCGCTACACTTGAACTGAATTACAAAACAGAAGAGAGTCACACGTTTAGAAAACACACTATGGCTGCTTAACTGGAAAGGTGAGGTGGTTTGATGCATAAAACAAGGGTTTCAAATTAGCTCAGATACCGTTCCATAAACCCAATATGTAGTAGACAAGACCTACTCCTTGCTCAGTGAACGGGACTCAACACCCCCTATTCACCACCCAAGAATATATCTGACTAGTAAGAATCTTCAAACCTATGTGTTGATATCTCTCTGTAAGTGAGTCAAGTGGGTGTAAAGCGGCATACACACAGCAGTGAAAAGCAGCTAAACCCCATTATAAAAATCAATTACTTTTAAAAACCCGTGAAGCAAAGACAGTGAAAGAGAGAGAAATTCTTACAAAATTCGTTCAGGGGCTGTGATGCCACCTGGATTGACCATATCTAGACCCACAGCTGATTGAGACATAAGGGTGGACACTTTTGGGGCTGAGAGGTTTGGTGAGGTTGGGTGAGCAAACGCAGACCCTTGAAAGTAATACTGCGTGGTACCCATCCCATGGGTCCCAAATCTCCAGGTTCAAGGGCACCTTCCTACATCGAAAACATGCATGAGAAACCCAGAAGATGGTACACCGTGTGATCGGGAAAGGTTTCTAAAACGCACCTCATTTCTCATCTCCTTGTGCTCGGGTTCGCCATTCCAGCCGCTTTCCTAGCAATCTCCCTCCTTGGAGAATCAGCACCTTTAACCTCCTGTTCCGTACAGGTTGCAATTTGTCCTGAGGATGAACGGGAAGAGGGGGAAGCAATGAGAGACTAGCTCTAGGTCTTGGGACAGGCACAGGCCACTCTATTTTCCCATCAGAAAGAAGAATTAACCACAGGCTCAGCCTGGGCCCGGAAGCAGAATAGGGTCTGAAGCAATCCTGCGCATTTGCGGCCAGCTCCCAAGAAAGCGAGTTGAAAAATGGAGCTCAGGGGCACTGCAATGCACAAACCTGCAGAGTTATAAAAGATAACTCTCGTCCACAAATATATTGAGGGAAGGCAACGAAGAGGATTTGAAAGCAAGGCAGAATTGCAGGAAACAGATTTCAGGAGGGAGATTCGAATCGCCTTTAAAGCACAGGAAAAGCGGCAAAACCTCGACAATGATGCCCATGGCCAAAAAGGGCGTATGAGTTTTTTCCTGAATATATTCAGGAAAAAAACCCATACGCCCTTTTTGGCCAACCAAGCAACCTGGAAAGGCAAATCAGAGCTACAAAGAAGTCTCGCTTCCCATCGTTCAAAAGGGCCATGCTGAATAAAGTGTCAAAACCAGAAATGCAGGACAGGCCATGGAGAAACGGGAGCCTTGCTACGCTGATGGGCGGGATGTAAATTGCCAACAGCCACTCTGGAGAAGTGTACGGTGTGTCTTGAAACATATAAAAAACTCAGCTTAGAGAGCATAGGGCACTTCCACTCATGGGCGTATAAATTGGGAAAACTAAAAATCAGCAAGACACAGGCACCCCAATGTTTACGGCTGCTCTGTTGACAAGAACCTCCACTTCGTTACACCGTAAATATCCCAGGAAAGAGAAAAATGGATAAAGAAGTTGTGGTCCTTATGTACAATGGAATATCACTCAGCCATGAAATCAACGTCATAAGGCTAGTAGCAGCATGATGAGTGGATTTAGGTATGACGATTCTACGTGAAATAAGTCACACAGAAAAAGACACTTATCATAAGATATCACTTATAGAGGGAGTGTAAAAACCGCTACACTTGAACTGAATTACAAAACAGAAGAGAGTCACACGTTTAGAAAACACACTATGGCTGCTTAACGGGAAAGGTGAGGTGGGGTGATGCATCAAAACAGGGTTTCAAATTAGCTCAGATACCGTTCCATAAACCCAATATGTAATAGACAAGACCTACTCCTTGCTCAGTGAACGGGACTCAGCACCACCTATTCACCGCCCAGAATATATCTGACTAGTAAGAATCTTAAAACCTAGGTATTGAAATCTCTCTGTAAGTGAGTCAAGTGGGTGTAAAGCGGCATAAACACAGCACTGAAAAGCAGCTACACCCCATTATAAAAATCAATTACTTTTAAAAACCCGTGAAGCAAAGACAGTGAAAGAGAGAGAAATTCTTACAAAATTCGTTCAGGGGCTGTGATGCCACCTGGGTTGACCATATCTAGACCCAGAGCTGATTGAGACATAAGGGCGGACACTCTTGGGGCTGAGAGGTTCGGTGAGGTTGGGTGAGGAAACGCAGACCCTTTAAAGTAATACTGCGTGGTACCCATCCCATGGGTCCCAAATCTCCAGGTTCAAGGGCATCTTCCTACATCGAAAACATGCATGAGAAACCCAGAAGATGGGACACCGTGTGCTCGCGAAAGGTTTCTAAAACGCAAATCATTTCTCATCTCCTTGTGCTCGGGTTCGCCATTCCAGCCGCTTTCCTAGCAATCTCCCTCCTTGGAGAATCAGCACCTTTAACCTCGTGTTCCGTACAGGTTGCAATTTGTCCTGCGGATGAACGGGAAGAGGGGGAACCAATGAGAGACTAGCTCTAGGTCTTGGGACAGGCACAGGTCACTCTATTTTCCCATCAGGAAGAAGAATTAACCACAGGCTCAGCCTGCCGCCCGGAAGCAGAATAGGGCCTGAAGCAATCCTCCACTTCTGCGGCCAGCTCCCAAGAAAGCGAGTTGAAAAATGGAGCTGAGGGGCACTGCAATTCAAAAACCTGCAGAGTTATAAATGTTAACTCTCGTCCACAAATATATTGAAGGAAGGCAACGAAGAGGATTTGAAAGCTAGGCAGAATTGCAGGAAACAGATTTCAGGAGGGAGATTCGAGTCACCTTTAAAGCACAGGAAAAGCGGCAAAACCTCGACAATGATGCCCTTGGCCAAAAAGGGCGTATGCGTTTTTTCCTGAATATATTCAGCAAAAAACGCATACGCCCTTTTTGGCCAACCAAGCAACCTGGAAAGGCAAATCAGCGCTACAAAGAAGTCTCTCTTCCCATTGGTCAAAAGGGCCATGCTGAATAAAGTGTCAAAACCAGAAATGCAGGACAGGCCATGGATAAACGGGAGCCTTGCTACGCTGATGGGCGGGATGTAAATTGCCAACAGCCACTCTGGAGAAGTGTACGGTGTGTCCTCAAACATCTAAAAAACTCAGCTTAGAGAGCATAGGGCACTTCCACTCATGGGCGTATAAATTGGGAAAACTAAAAATCAGCAAGACACAGGCACCCCAAAGTTTAGGGCTGCTCTGTTGGCAAGAACCTCCACTTCGTTACACCTTAAATATCCCAGGAAAGAGAAAAATGGATAAAGAAGTTGTGGTCCTTATGTACAATGGAATATCACTCAGCCAGGAAATCAACGTCATAAGGCTCGTAGCAGCATGATGAGTGGATTTAAGTATGACGATTCTACGTGAAATAAGTCACACAGAAAAAGACACTTATCATAAGATATCACTTATAGAGGGAATGTAAAAACCGCTACACTTGAACTGAATTACAAAACAGAAGAGAGTCACACGTTTAGAAAACACACTATGGCTGCTTAACGGGAAAGGTGAGGTGGGGTGATGCATAAAACCAGGGTTTCAAATTAGCTCAGATACCGTTCCATAAACCCAATATGTAATAGACAAGACCTACTCCTTGCTCAGTGAACGGGACTCAACACCCCCTTTTCACCGCCCAAGAATATATCTGACTAGTAAGAATCTTAAAACCTATGTATTGAAATCTCTTTGTAAGTGAGTCAAGTGGGTGTAAAGCGGCATAAACACAGCACTGAAAAGCAGCTAAACCCCATTATAAAAATCAATTACTTTTAAAAACCCGTGAAGCAAAGACTGTGAAAGAGAGAGAAATTCTTACAAAATTCGTTCAAGGGCTGTGATGCCACTTGGGTTGACCATATCTAGACCCAGAGCTGATTGAGACATAAGGGCGGACACTCTTGGGGCTGAGAGGTTCGGTGAGGTTGGGTGAGGAAACGCAGACCCTTTAAAGTAATACTGCGTGGTACCCATCCCATGGGTCCCAAATCTCCAGGTTCAAGGGCATCTTCCTACATCGAAAACATGCATGAGAAAACCAGAAGATGGGACACCGTGTGCTCGCGAAAGGTTTCTAAAACGCACCTCATTTCTCATCTCCTTGTGCTCGGGTTCGCCATTCCAGCCGCTTTCCTAGCAATCTCCCTCCTTGGAGAATCAGCACCTTTAACCTCCTGTTCCGTACAGGTTGCAATTTGTCCTGAGGATGAACGGGAAGAGGGGGAAGCAATGAGAGACTAGCTCTAGGTCTTGGGACAGGCACAGGCCACTCTATTTTCCCATCAGAAAGAAGAATTAACCACAGGCTCAGCCTGGGCCCGGAAGCAGAATAGGGTCTGAAGCAATCCTGCGCATTTGCGGCCAGCTCCCAAGAAAGCGAGTTGAAAAATGGAGCTCAGGGGCACTGCAATGCACAAACCTGCAGAGTTATAAATGATAACTCTCGTCCACAAATATATTGAGGGAAGGCAACGAAGAGGATTTGAAAGCAAGGCAGAATTGCAGGAAACAGATTTCAGGAGGGAGATTCGAATCGCCTTTAAAGCACAGGAAAAGCGGCAAAACCTCGACAATGATGCCCATGGCCAAAAAGGGCGTATGAGTTTTTTCCTGAATATATTCAGGAAAAAAACCCATACGCCCTTTTTGGCCAACCAAGCAACCTGGAAAGGCAAATCAGAGCTACAAAGAAGTCTCGCTTCCCATCGTTCAAAAGGGCCATGCTGAATAAAGTGTCAAAACCAGAAATGCAGGACAGGCCATGGAGAAACGGGAGCCTTGCTACGCTGATGGGCGGGATGTAAATTGCCAACAGCCACTCTGGAGAAGTGTACGGTGTGTCTTGAAACATATAAAAAACTCAGCTTAGAGAGCATAGGGCACTTCCACTCATGGGCGTATAAATTGGGAAAACTAAAAATCAGCAAGACACAGGCACCCCAATGTTTACGGCTGCTCTGTTGACAAGAACCTCCACTTCGTTACACCGTAAATATCCCAGGAAAGAGAAAAATGGATAAAGAAGTTGTGGTCCTTATGTACAATGGAATATCACTCAGCCATGAAATCAACGTCATAAGGCTAGTAGCAGCATGATGAGTGGATTTAGGTATGACGATTCTACGTGAAATAAGTCACACAGAAAAAGACACTTATCATAAGATATCACTTATAGAGGGAGTGTAAAAACCGCTACACTTGAACTGAATTACAAAACGGAAGAGAGTCACACGTTTAGAAAACACACTATGGCTGCTTAACGGGAAAGGTGAGGTGGGGTGATGCATAAAACCAGGGTTTCAAATTAGCTCAGATACCGTTCCATAAACCCAATATGTAATAGGCAATACCTACTGCTTGCTCAGTAAACGGGACTCAACACCCGCTATTCACCGCCCAAGAATATAACTGACTAGTAAGAATCTTAAAACCTATGTGTTGATATCTCTCTGTAAGTTACTCAAGTGGATGTAAAGCGGCATAAACACAGCAGTGAAAAGCAGCTAAACCCCATTATAAAAATCAATTACTTTTAAAAACCCGTGAAGCAAAGACAGTGAAAGAGAGAGAAATTCTTACAAAACTCGTTCAGGGGCTGTGATGCCACCTGGATTGACCATATCTAGACCCACAGCTGATTGAGACATAAGGGTGGACACTTTTGGGGCTGAGAGGTTTGGTGAGGTTGGGTGAGCAAACGCAGACCCTTGAAAGTAATACTGCGTGGTACCCATCCCATGGGTCCCAAATCTCCAGGTTCAAGGGCACCTTCCTACATCGAAAACATGCATGAGAAACCCAGAAGATGGTACACCGTGTGATCGGGAAAGGTTTCTAAAACGCACCTCATTTCTCATCTCCTTGTGCTCGGGTTCGCCATTCCAGCCGCTGTCCTAGCAATCTCCCTCCTTGGAGAATCAGCACCTTTAACCTCCTGTTCCGTACAGGTTGCAATTTGTCCTGAGGATGAACGGGAAGAGGGGGAACCAATGAGAGACTAGCTCTAGGTCTTGGGACAGGCACAGGTCACTCTATTTTCCCATCAGAAAGAAGAATTAACCACAGGCTCAGCCTGCCGCCCGGAAGCAGAATAGGGTCTGAAGCAATCCTGCGCTTTTGCGGCCAGCTCCCAAGAAAGCGAGTTGAAAAATGGAGCTCAGGGGCACAGCAATTCACAAACCTGCAGAGTTATAAATGATAACTCTCCTCCACAAATATATTGAGGGAAGGTAACGAAGAGGATTTGAAAGCAAGGCAGAATTGCAGGAAACAGATTTCAGGAGGGAGATTCGAATCGCCTTTAAAGCACAGGAAAAGCGGCAAAACCTCGACAATGATGCCCATGGCCAAAAAGGGCGTATGAGTTTTTTCCTGAATATATTCAGGAAAAAAACGCATACGCCCTTTTTGGCCAACCAAGCAACCTGGAAAGGCAAATCAGCGCTACAAAGAAGTCTCGCTTCCCATCGGTCAAAAGGGCCATGCTGAATAAAGTGTCAAAACCAGAAATGCAGGACAGGCCATGGAGAAACGGGAGCCTTGCTACGCTGATGGGCGGGATGTAAATTGCCAACAGCCACTCTGGAGAAGTGTACGGTGTGTCTTGAAACATCTAAAAAACTCAGCTTAGAGAGCATAGGGCACTTCCACTCATGGGCGTATAAATTGGGAAAACTAAAAATCAGCAAGACACAGGCACCCCAATGTTTACGGCTGCTCTGTTGACAAGAACCTCCACTTCGTTACACCGTAAATATCCCAGGAAAGAGAAAAATGGATAAAGAACTTGTGTTCCTTATGTACAATGGAATATCACTCAGCCATGAAATCAACGTCATAAGGCTAATAGCAGCATGATGAGTGGATTTAGGTATGACGATTCTACGTGAAATAAGTCACACAGAAAAAGACAGTTATCATAAGATATCACTTATAGAGGGAGTGTAAAAACCGCTACACTTGAACTGAATTACAAAACAGAAGAGAGTCACACGTTTAGAAAACACACTATGGCTGCTTAACGGGAAAGGTGAGGTGGGGTGATGCATAAAACCAGGGTTTCAAATTAGCTCAGATACCGTTCCATAAACCCAATATGTAATAGGCAAGACCTACTGCTTGCTCAGTGAACGGGACTCAACACCCGCTATTCACCGCCCAAGAATATATATGACTAGTAAGAATCTTAAAACCTATGTGTTGATATCTCTCTGTAAGTTACTCAAGTGGGTGTAAAGCGGCATAAACACAGCAGTGAAAAGCAGCTAAACCCCATTATAAAAATCAATTACTTTTAAAAACCCGTGAAGCAAAGACAGTGAAAGAGAGAGAAATTCTTACAAAACTCGTTCAGGGGCTGTGATGCCACCTGGATTGACCATATCTAGACCCACAGCTGATTGAGACATAAGGGTGGACACTTTTGGGGCTGAGAGGTTTGGTGAGGTTGGGTGAGCAAACGCAGACCCTTGAAAGTAATACTGCGTGGTACCCATCCCATGGGTCCCAAATCTCCAGGTTCAAGGGCACCTTCCTACATCGAAAACATGCATGAGAAACCCAGAAGATGGTACACCGTGTGATCGGGAAAGGTTTCTAAAACGCACCTCATTTCTCATCTCCTTGTGCTCGGGTTCGCCATTCCAGCCGCTTTTCTAGCAATCTCCCTCTTGGAGAATCAGCACCTTTAACCTCCTGTTCCGTACAGGTTGCAATTTGTCCTGAGGATGAACGGGAAGAGGGGGAACCAATGAGAGACTAGCTCTAGGTCTTGGGACAGGCACAGGTCACTCTATTTTCCCATCAGAAAGAAGAATTAACCACAGGCTCAGCCTGACGCCCGGAAGCAGAATAGGGCCTGAAGCAATACTGCGCTTTTGCGGCCAGCTCCCAAGAAAGTGAGTTGAAAAATGGAGCTCAGGGGCACAGCAATTCACAAACCTGCAGAGTTATAAATGATAACTCTCCTCCACAAATATATTGAGGGAAGGCAACGAAGAGGATTTGAAAGCAAGGCAGAATTGCAGGAAACAGATTTCAGGAGGGAGATTCGAATCGCCTTTAAAGCACAGGAAAAGCGGCAACACCTCGACAATGATGCCCATGGCCAAAAAGGGCGTATGAGTTTTTTCCTGAATATATTCAGGAAAAAAACGCATACGCCCTTTTTGGCCAACCAAGCAACCTGGAAAGGCAAATCAGCGCTACAAAGAAGTCTCGCTTCCCATCGGTCAAAAGGGCCATGCTGAATAAAGTGTCAAAACCAGAAATGCAGGACAGGCCATGGAGAAACGGGAGCCTTGCTACGCTGATGGGCGGGATGTAAATTGCCAACAGCCACTCTGGAGAAGTGTACGGTGTGTCTTGAAACATCTAAAAAACTCAGCTTAGAGAGCATAGGGCACTTCCACTCATGGGCGTATAAATTGGGAAAACTAAAAATCAGCAAGACACAGGCACCCCAATGTTTACGGCTGCTCTGTTGACAAGAACCTCCACTTCGTTACACCGTAAATATCCCAGGAAAGAGAAAAATGGATAAAGAAGTTGTGGTCCTTATGTACAATGGAATATCACTCAGCCATGAAATCAACGTCATAAGGCTAGTAGCAGCATGATGAGTGGATTTAGGTATGACGATTCTACGTGAAATAAATCACACAGAAAAAGACACTTATCATAAGATATCACTTATAGAGGGAATGTAAAAACCGCTACACTTGAACTGAATTACAAAACAGAAGAGAGTCACACGTTTAGAAAACAAACTATGGCTGCTTAACGGGAAAGGTGAGGTGGGGTGATGCATAAAACCAGGGTTTCAAATTAGCTCAGATACCGTTCCATAAACCCAATATGTAATAGACAAGACCTACTCCTTGCTCAGTGAACGGGACTCAACACCCGCTATTCAACGCCCAAGAATATATCTGACTAGTAAGAATCTTAAAACCTATGTGTTGATATCTCTCTGTAAGTTACTCAAGTGGGTGTAAAGCGGCATAAACCCAGCAGTGAAAAGCAGCTAAACCCCATTATAAAAATCAATTACTTTTAAAAACCCGTGAAGCAAAGACAGTGAAAGAGAGAGAAATCCTTACAAAATTCGTTCAGGGGCTGTGATGCCACCTGGATTGACGATATCTAGACCCACAGCTGATTGAGACCTAAGGGTGGACACTTTTGGGGCTGAGAGGTTCGGTGAGGTTGGGTGAGCAAACGCAGACCCTTGAAAGTAATACTGCGTGGTACCCATCCCATGGGTCCCAAATCTCCAGGTTCAAGGGCACCTTCCTACATCAAAAACATGCATGAGAAACCCAGAAGATGGTACACCGTGTGATCGGGAAAGGTTTCTAAAACGCACCTCATTTCTCATCTCCTTGTGCTCGTGTTCGCCATTCCAGCCGCTTTCCTAGCAATCTCCCTCCTTGGAGAATCAGCACCTTTAACCTCCTGTTCCGTACAGGTTGCAATTTTTCCTGAGGATGAACGGGAAGAGGGGGAACCAATGAGAGACTAGCTCTAGGTCTTGGGACAGGCACAGGTCACTCTATTTTCCCATCAGAAAGAAGAATTAACCACAGGCTCAGCCTGCCGCCCGGAAGCAGAATAGGGCCTGAAGCAATCCTGCGCTTTTGCGGCCAGCTCCCAAGAAAGTGAGTTGAAAAATGGAGCTCAGGGGCACAGCAATTCACAAACCTGCAGAGTTATAAATGATAACTCTCCTCCACAAATATATTGAGGGAAGGCAACGAAGAGGATTTGTAAGCAAGGCAGAATTGCAGGAAACAGATTTCAGGAGGGAGATTCGAATCGCCTTTAAAGCACAGGAAAAGCGGCAAAACCTCGACAATGATGCCCATGGCCAAAAAGGGCGTATGAGTTTTTTCCTGAATATATTCAGGAAAAAAACGCATACGCCCTTTTTGGCCAACCAAGCAACCTGGAAAGGCAAATCAGCGCTACAAAGAAGTCTCGCTTCCCATCGTTCAAAAGGGCCATGCTGAATAAAGTGTCAAAACCAGAAATGCAGGACAGGCCATGGAGAAACGGGAGCCTTGCTACGCTGATGGGCGGGATGTAAATTGCCAACAGCCACTCTGGAGCAGTGTACGGTGTGTCTTGAAACATCTAAAAAACTCAGCTTAGAGAGCATAGGGCACTTCCACTCATGGGCGTATAAATTGGGAAAACTAAAAATCAGCAAGACACAGGCACCCCAATGTTTACGGCTGCTCTGTTGACAAGAACCTCCACTTCGTTACACCGTAAATATCCCAGGAAAGAGAAAAATGGATAAAGAAGTTGTGGTCCTTATGTACAATGGAATATCACTCAGCCATGAAATCAACGTCATAAGGCTAGTAGCAGCATGATGAGTGGATTTAGGTATGACGATTCTACGTGAAATAAGTCACACAGAAAAAGACACTTATCATAAGATATCACTTATAGAGGGAGTGTAAAAACCGCTACACTTGAACTGAATTACAAAACAGAAGAGAGTCACACGTTTAGAAAACACACTATGGCTGCTTAACGGGAAAGGTGAGGTGGGGTGATGCATCAAAACAGGGTTTCAAATTAGCTCAGATACCGTTCCATAAACCCAATATGTAATAGACAAGACCTACTCCTTGCTCAGTGAACGGGACTCAACACCCGCTATTCACCGCCCAAGAATATATCTGACTAGTAAGAATCTTAAAACCTATGTGTTGATATCTCTCTGTAAGTTACTCAAGTGGATGTAAAGCGGCATAAACACAGCAGTGAAAAGCAGCTAAACCCCATTATAAAAATCAATTACTTTTAAAAACCCGTGAAGCAAAGACAGTGAAAGAGAGAGAAATTCTTACAAAATTCGTTCAGGGGCTGTGATGCCACCTGGATTGACGATATCTAGACCCACAGCTGATTGAGACATAAGGGTGGACACTTTTGGGGCTGAGAGGTTTGGTGAGGTTGGGTGAGCAAACGCAGACCCTTGAAAGTAATACTGCGTGGTACCCATCCCATGGGTCCCAAATCTCCAGGTTCAAGGGCACCTTCCTACATCGAAAATATGCATGAGAAACCCAGAAGATGGTACACCGTGTGATCGGGAAAGGTTTCTAAAACGCACCTCATTTCTCATCTCCTTGTGCTCGGGTTCGCCATTCCAGCCGCTTTCCTAGCAATCTCCCTCCTTGGAGAATCAGCACCTTTAACCTCCTGTTCCGTACAGGTTGCAATTTGTCCTGAGGATGAACGGGAAGAGGGGGAAGCAATGAGAGACTAGCTCTAGGTCTTGGGACAGGCACAGGCCACTCTATTTTCCCATCAGAAAGAAGAATTAACCACAGGCTCAGCCTGCCGCCCGGAAGCAGAATAGGGTCTGAAGCAATCCTGCGCATTTGCGGCCAGCTCCCAAGAAAGCGAGTTGAAAAATGGAGCTCAGGGGCACTGCAATGCACAAACCTGCAGAGTTATAAATGATAACTCTCGTCCACAAATATATTGAGGGAAGGCAACGAAGAGGATTTGAAAGCAAGGCAGAATTGCAGGAAACAGATTTCAGGAGGGAGATTCGAATCGCCTTTAAAGCACAGGAAAAGCGGCAAAACCTCGACAATGATGCCCATGGCCAAAAAGGGCGTATGAGTTTTTTCCTGAATATATTCAGGAAAAAAACCCATACGCCCTTTTTGGCCAACCAAGCAACCTGGAAAGGCAAATCAGCGCTACAAAGAAGTCTCGCTTCCCATCGGTCAAAAGGGCCATGCTGAATAAAGTGTCAAAACCAGAAATGCAGGACAGGCCATGGAGAAACGGGAGCCTTGCTACGCTGATGGGCGGGATGTAAATTGCCAACAGCCACTCTGGAGAAGTGTACGGTGTGTCTTGAAACATCTAAAAAACTCAGCTTAGAGAGCATAGGGCACTTCCACTCATGGGCGTATAAATTGGGAAAACTAAAAATCAGCAAGACACAGGCACCCCAATGTTTACGGCTGCTCTGTTGACAAGAACCTCCACTTTGTTACACCTTAAATATCCCAGGAAAGAGAAAAATGGATAAAGAAGTTGTGGTCCTTATGTACAATGGAATATCACTCAGCCATGAAATCAACGTCATAAGGCTAATAGCAGCATGATGAGTGGATTTAGGTATGACGATTCTACGTGAAATAAGTCACACAGAAAAAGACACTTATCATAAGATATCACTTATAGAGGGAGTGTAAAAACCGCTACACTTGAACTGAATTACCAAACAGAAGAGATTCACACGTTTAGAAAACACACTATGGCTGCTTAACGGGAAAGGTGAGGTGGGGTGATGCATAAAACCAGGGTTTCAAATTAGCTCAGATACCGTTCCATAAACCCAATATGTAATAGGCAAGACCTACTCCTTGCTCAGTGAACGGGACTCAACACCCGCTATTCACCGCCCAAGAATATATCTGACTAGTAAGAATCTTAAAACCTATGTGTTGATATCTCTCTGTAAGTTACTCAAGTGGGTGTAAAGCGGCATAAACCCAGCAGTGAAAAGCAGCTAAACCCCATTATAAAAATCAATTACTTTTAAAAACCCGTGAAGCAAAGACAGTGAAAGAGAGAGAAATTCTTACAAAACTCGTTCAGGGGCTGTGATGCCACCTGGATTGACCATATCTAGACCCACAGCTGATTGAGACATAAGGGTGGACACTTTTGGGGCTGAGAGGTTTGGTGAGGTTGGGTGAGCAAACGCAGACCCTTGAAAGTAATACTGCGTGGTACCCATCCCATGGGTCCCAAATCTCCAGGTTCAAGGGCACCTTCCTACATCGAAAACATGCATGAGAAACCCAGAAGATGGTACACCGTGTGATCGGGAAAGGTTTCTAAAACGCACCTCATTTCTCATCTCCTTGTGCTCGGGTTCGCCATTCCAGCCGCTTTTCTAGCAATCTCCCTCTTGGAGAATCAGCACCTTTAACCTCCTGTTCCGTACAGGTTGCAATTTGTCCTGAGGATGAACGGGAAGAGGGGGAACCAATGAGAGACTAGCTCTAGGTCTTGGGACAGGCACAGGTCACTCTATTTTCCCATCAGAAAGAAGAATTAACCACAGGCTCAGCCTGACGCCCGGAAGCAGAATAGGGCCTGAAGCAATACTGCGCTTTTGCGGCCAGCTCCCAAGAAAGTGAGTTGAAAAATGGAGCTCAGGGGCACAGCAATTCACAAACCTGCAGAGTTATAAATGATAACTCTCCTCCACAAATATATTGAGGGAAGGCAACGAAGAGGATTTGAAAGCAAGGCAGAATTGCAGGAAACAGATTTCAGGAGGGAGATTCGAATCGCCTTTAAAGCACAGGAAAAGCGGCAACACCTCGACAAGGATGCCCATGGCCAAAAAGGGCGTATGAGTTTTTTCCTGAATATATTCAGGAAAAAAACGCATACGCCCTTTTTGGCCAACCAAGCAACCTGGAAAGGCAAATCAGCGCTACAAAGAAGTCTCGCTTCCCATCGGTCAAAAGGGCCATGCTGAATAAAGTGTCAAAACCAGAAATGCAGGACAGGCCATGGAGAAACGGGAGCCTTGCTACGCTGATGGGCGGGATGTAAATTGCCAACAGCCACTCTGGAGAAGTGTACGGTGTGTCTTGAAACATCTAAAAAACTCAGCTTAGAGAGCATAGGGCACTTCCACTCATGGGCGTATAAATTGGGAAAACTAAAAATCAGCAAGACACAGGCACCCCAATGTTTACGGCTGCTCTGTTGACAAGAACCTCCACTTCGTTACACCGTAAATATCCCAGGAAAGAGAAAAATGGATAAAGAAGTTGTGGTCCTTATGTACAATGGAATATCACTCAGCCATGAAATCAACGTCATAAGGCTAGTAGCAGCATGATGAGTGGATTTAGGTATGACGATTCTACGTGAAATAAGTCACACAGAAAAAGACACTTATCATAAGATATCACTTATAGAGGGAATGTAAAAACCGCTACACTTGAACTGAATTACAAAACAGAAGAGAGTCACACGTTTAGAAAACACACTATGGCTGCTTAACGGGAAAGGTGAGGTGGGGTGATGCATAAAACCAGGGTTTCAAATTAGCTCAAGTACCGTTCCATAAACCCAATATGTAACAGACAAGACCTACTCCTTGCTCAGTGAACGGGACTCAACACCCGCTATTCACCGCCCAAGAATATATCTGACTAGTAAGAATCTTAAAACCTATGTGTTGATATCTCTCTGTAAGTTACTCAAGTGGGTGTAAAGCGGCATAAACACAGCAGTGAAAAGCAGCTAAACCCCATTATAAAAATCAATTACTTTTAAAAACCCGTGAAGCAAAGACAGTGAAAGAGAGAGAAATTCTTACAAAATTCGTTCAGGGGCTGTGATGCCACCTGGATTGACCATATCTAGACCCACAGCTGATTGAGACATAAGGGTGGACACTTTTGGGGCTGAGAGGTTTGGTGAGGTTGGGTGAGCAAACGCAGACCCTTGAAAGTAATACTGCGTGGTACCCATCCCATGGGTCCCAAATCTCCAGGTTCAAGGGCACCTTCCTACATCGAAAACATGCATGAGAAACCCAGAAGATGGTACACCGTGTGATCGGGAAAGGTTTCTAAAACGCACCTCATTTCTCATCTCCTTGTGCTCGGGTTCGCCATTCCAGCCGCTTTCCTAGCAATCTCCCTCCTTGGAGAATCAGCACCTTTAACCTCCTGTTCCGTACAGGTTGCAATTTGTCCTGAGGATGAACGGGAAGAGGGGGAAGCAATGAGAGACTAGCTCTAGGTCTTGGGACAGGCACAGGCCACTCTATTTTCCCATCAGAAAGAAGAATTAACCACAGGCTCAGCCTGGGCCCGGAAGCAGAATAGGGTCTGAAGCAATCCTGCGCATTTGCGGCCAGCTCCCAAGAAAGCGAGTTGAAAAATGGAGCTCAGGGGCACTGCAATGCACAAACCTGCAGAGTTATAAATGATAACTCTCGTCCACAAATATATTGAGGGAAGGCAACGAAGAGGATTTGAAAGCAAGGCAGAATTGCAGGAAACAGATTTCAGGAGGGAGATTCGAATCGCCTTTAAAGCACAGGAAAAGCGGCAAAACCTCGACAATGATGCCCATGGCCAAAAAGGGCGTATGAGTTTTTTCCTGAATATATTCAGGATAAAAAACGCATACGCCCTTTTTGGCCAACCAAGCAACCTGGAAAGGCAAATCAGCGCTACAAAGAAGTCTCGCTTCCATCGTTCAAACGGGCCATGCTGAATAAAGTGTCAAAACCAGAAATGCAGGACAGGCCATGGAGAAACGGGAGCCTTGCTACGCTGATGGGCGGGATGTAAATTGCCAACAGCCACTCTGGAGAAGTGTACGGTGTGTCTTGAAACATATAAAAAACTCAGCTTAGAGAGCATAGGGCACTTCCACTCATGGGCGTATAAATTGGGAAAACTAAAAATCAGCAAGACACAGGCACCCCAATGTTTACGGCTGCTCTGTTGACAAGAACCTCCACTTCGTTACACCGTAAATATCCCAGGAAAGAGAAAAATGGATAAAGAATTTGTGGTCCTTATGTACAATGGAATATCACTCAGCCATGAAATCAACGTCATAAGGCTAGTAGCAGCATGATGAGTGGATTTAGGTATGACGATTCTACGTGAAATAAGTCACACAGAAAAAGACACTTATCATAAGATATCACTTATAGAGGGAGTGTAAAAACCGCTACACTTGAACTGAATTACAAAACAGAAGAGAGTCACACGTTTAGAAAACACACTATGGCTGCTTAACGGGAAAGGTGAGGTGGGGTGATGCATCAAAACAGGGTTTCAAATTAGCTCAGATACCGTTCCATAAACCCAATATGTAATAGACAAGACCTACTCCTTGCTCAGTGAACGGGACTCAACACCCGCTATTCACCGCCCAAGAATATATCTGACTAGTAAGAATCTTAAAACCTATGTGTTGATATCTCTCTGTAAGTTACTCAAGTGGATGTAAAGCGGCATAAACACAGCAGTGAAAAGCAGCTAAACCCCATTATAAAAATCAATTACTTTTAAAAACCCGTGAAGCAAAGACAGTGAAAGAGAGAGAAATTCTTACAAAATTCGTTCAGGGGCTGTGATGCCACCTGGATTGACGATATCTAGACCCACAGCTGATTGAGACATAAGGGTGGACACTTTTGGGGCTGAGAGGTTTGGTGAGGTTGGGTGAGCAAACGCAGACCCTTGAAAGTAATACTGCGTGGTACCCATCCCATGGGTCCCAAATCTCCAGGTTCAAGGGCACCTTCCTACATCGAAAACATGCATGAGAAACCCAGAAGATGGTACACCGTGTGATCGGGAAAGGTTTCTAAAACGCACCTCATTTCTCATCTCCTTGTGCTCGGGTTCGCCATTCCAGCCGCTTTCCTAGCAATCTCCCTCCTTGGAGAATCAGCACCTTTAACCTCCTGTTCCGTACAGGTTGCAATTTGTCCTGAGGATGAACGGGAAGAGGGGGAAGCAATGAGAGACTAGCTCTAGGTCTTGGGACAGGCACAGGCCACTCTATTTTCCCATCAGAAAGAAGAATTAACCACAGGCTCAGCCTGCCGCCCGGAAGCAGAATAGGGCCTGAAGCAATCCTGCGCTTTTGCGGCCAGCTCCCAAGAAAGCGAGTTGAAAAATGGAGCTCAGGGGCACTGCAATGCACAAACCTGCAGAGTTATAAATGATAACTCTCGTCCACAAATATATTGAGGGAAGGCAACGAAGAGGATTTGAAAGCAAGGCAGAATTGCAGGAAACAGATTTCAGGAGGGAGATTCGAATCGCCTTTAAAGCACAGGAAAAGCGGCAAAACCTCGACAATGATGCCCATGGCCAAAAAGGGCGTATGAGTTTTTTCCTGAATATATTCAGGAAAAAAACGCATACGCCCTTTTTGGCCAACCAAGCAACCTGGAAAGGCAAATCAGCGCTACAAAGAAGTCTCGCTTCCCATCGGTCAAAAGGGCCATGCTGAATAAAGTGTCAAAACCAGAAATGCAGGACAGGCCATGGAGAAACGGGAGCCTTGCTACGCTGATGGGCGGGATGTAAATTGCCAACAGCCACTCTGGAGAAGTGTACGGTGTGTCTTGAAACATCTAAAAAACTCAGCTTAGAGAGCATAGGGCACTTCCTCTCATGGGCGTATAAATTGGGAAAACTAAAAATCAGCAAGACACAGGCACCCCAATGTTTACGGCTGCTCTGTTGACAAGAACCTCCACTTCGTTACACCGTAAATATCCCAGGAAAGAGAAAAATGGATAAAGAAGTTGTGGTCCTTATGTACAATGGAATATCACTCAGCCATGAAATCAACGTCATAAGGCTAGTAGCAGCATGATGAGTGGATTTAGGTATGACGATTCTACGTGAAATAAGTCACACAGAAAAAGACACTTATCATAAGATATCACTTATAGAGGGAGTGTAAAAACCGCTACACTTGAACTGAATTACAAAACAGAAGAGAGTCACACGTTTAGAAAACACACTATGGCTGCTTAACGGGAAAGGTGAGGTGGGGTGATGCATAAAACCAGGGTTTCAAATTAGCTCAGATACCGTTCCATAAACCCAATATGTAATAGGCAAGACCTACTGCTTGCTCAGTAAACGGGACTCAACACCCGCTATTCACCGCCCAAGAATATATCTGACTAGTAAGAATCTTAAAACCTATGTGTTGATATCTCTCTGTAAGTTACTCAAGTGGGTGTAAAGCGGCATAAACCCAGCAGTGAAAAGTAGCTAAACCCCATTATAAAAATCAATTACTTTTAAAAACCCGTGAAGCAAAGACAGTGAAAGTGAGAGAAATTCTTACAAAACTCGTTCAGGGGCTGTGATGCCACCTGGATTGACCATATCTAGACCCACAGCTGATTGAGACATAAGGGTGGACACTTTTGGGGCTGAGAGGTTTGGTGAGGTTGGGTGAGCAAACGCAGACCCTTGAAAGTAATTCTGCGTGGTACCCATCCCATGGGTCCCAAATCTCCAGGTTCAAGGGCACCTTCCTACATCAAAAGCATGCATGAGAAACCCAGAAGATGGTACACCGTGTGATCGGGAAAGGTTTCTAAAACGCACCTCATTTCTCATCTCCTTGTGCTCGGGTTCGCCATTCCAGCCGCTGTCCTAGCAATCTCCCTCCTTGGAGAATCAGCACCTTTAACCTCCTGTTCCGTACAGGTTGCAATTTGTCCTGAGGATGAACGGGAAGAGGGGGAACCAATGAGAGACTAGCTCTAGGTCTTGGGACAGGCACAGGTCACTCTATTTTCCCATCAGAAAGAAGAATTAACCACAGGCTCAGCCTGCCGCCCGGAAGCAGAATAGGGTCTGAAGCAATCCTGCGCTTTTGCGGCCAGCTCCCAAGAAAGCGAGTTGAAAAATGGAGCTCAGGGGCACAGCAATTCACAAACCTGCAGAGTTATAAATGATAACTCTCCTCCACAAATATATTGAGGGAAGGCAACGAAGAGGATTTGAAAGCAAGGCAGAATTGCAGGAAACAGATTTCAGGAGGGAGATTCGAATCGCCTTTAAAGCACAGGAAAAGCGGCAAAACCTCGACAATGATGCCCATGGCCAAAAAGGGCGTATGAGTTTTTTCCTGAATATATTCAGGAAAAAAACGCATACGCCCTTTTTGGCCAACCAAGCAACCTGGAAAGGCAAATCAGCGCTACAAAGAAGTCTCGCTTCCCATCGGTCAAAAGGGCCATGCTGAATAAAGTGTCAAAACCAGAAATGCAGGACAGGCCATGGAGAAACGGGAGCCTTGCTACGCTGATGGGCGGGATGTAAATTGCCAACAGCCACCCTGGAGAAGTGTACGGTGTGTCTTGAAACATCTAAAAAACTCAGCTTAGAGAGCATAGGGCACTTCCACTCATGGGCGTATAAATTGGGAAAACTAAAAATCAGCAAGACACAGGCACCCCAATGTTTACGGCTGCTCTGTTGACAAGAACCTCCACTTCGTTACACCGTAAATATCCCAGGAAAGAGAAAAATGGATAAAGAAGTTGTGGTCCTTATGTACAATGGAATATCACTCAGCCATGAAATCAACGTCATAAGGCTAGAGGGAGCATGATGAGTGGATTTAGGTATGCCGATTCTACGTGAAATAAGTCACACAGAAAAAGACACTTATCATAAGATATCACTTATAGAGGGAATGTAAAAACCGCTACACTTGAACTGAATTACAAAACAGAAGAGAGTCACACGTTTAGAAAACACACTATGGCTGCTTAACGGGAAAGGTGAGGTGGGGTGATGCATAAAACCAGGGTTTCAAATTAGCTCAGATACCGTTCCATAAACCCAATATGTAATAGGCAAGACCTACTGCTTGCTCAGTAAACGGGACTCAACACCCGCTATTCACCGCCCAAGAATATATCTGACTAGTAAGAATCTTAAAACCTATGTGTTGATATCTCTCTGTAAGTTACTCAAGTGGGTGTAAAGCGGCATAAACCCAGCAGTGAAAAGCAGCTAAACCCCATTATAAAAATCAATTACTTTTAAAAACCCGTGAAGCAAAGACAGTGAAAGTGAGAGAAATTCTTACAAAACTCGTTCAGGGGCTGTGATGCCAACTGGATTGACCATATCTAGACCCACAGCTGATTGAGACATAAGGGTGGACACTTTTGGGGCTGAGAGGTTTGGTGAGGTTGGGTGAGCAAACGCAGACCCTTGAAAGTAATTCTGCGTGGTACCCATCCCATGGGTCCCAAATCTCCAGGTTCAAGGGCACCTTCCTACATCAAAAGCATGCATGAGAAACCCAGAAGATGGTACACCGTGTGATCGGAAAGGTTTCTAAAACGCACCTCATTTCTCATCTCCTTGTGCTCGGGTTCGCCATTCCAGCCGCTGTCCTAGCAATCTCCCTCCTTGGAGAATCAGCACCTTTAACCTCCTGTTCCGTACAGGTTGCAATTTGTCCTGAGGATGAACGGGAAGAGGGGGAACCAATGAGAGACTAGCTCTAGGTCTTGGGACAGGCACAGGTCACTCTATTTTCCCATCAGAAAGAAGAATTAACCACAGGCTCAGCCTGCCGCCCGGAAGCAGAATAGGGTCTGAAGCAATCCTGCGCTTTTGCGGCCAGCTCCCAAGAAAGCGAGTTGAAAAATGGAGCTCAGGGGCACAGCAATTCACAAACCTGCAGAGTTATAAATGATAACTCTCCTCCACAAATATATTGAGGGAAGGCAACGAAGAGGATTTGAAAGCAAGGCAGAATTGCAGGAAACAGATTTCAGGAGGGAGATTCGAATCGCCTTTAAAGCACAGGAAAAGCGGCAAAACCTCGACAATGATGCCCATGGCCAAAAAGGGCGTATGACTTTTTTCCTGAATATATTCAGGAAAAAAACGCATACGCCCTTTTTGGCCAACCAAGCAACCTGGAAAGGCAAATCAGCGCTACAAAGAAGTCTCGCTTCCCATCGGTCAAAAGGGCCATGCTGAATAAAGTGTCAAAACCAGAAATGCAGGACAGGCCATGGAGAAACGGGAGCCTTGCTACGCTGATGGGCGGGATGTAAATTGCCAACAGCCACCCTGGAGAAGTGTACGGTGTGTCTTGAAACATCTAAAAAACTCAGCTTAGAGAGCATAGGGCACTTCCACTCATGGGCGTATAAATTGGGAAAACTAAAAATCAGCAAGACACAGGCACCCCAATGTTTACGGCTGCTCTGTTGACAAGAACCTCCACTTCGTTACACCGTAAATATCCCAGGAAAGAGAAAAATGGATAAAGAAGTTGTGGTCCTTATGTACAATGGAATATCACTCAGCCATGAAATCAACGTCATAAGGCTAGAGGGAGCATGATGAGTGGATTTAGGTATGCCGATTCTACGTGAAATAAGTCACACATAAAAAGACACTTATCATAAGATATCACTTATAGAGGGAATGTAAAAACCGCTACACTTGAACTGAATTACAAAATAGAAGAGAGTCACACGTTTAGAAAACACACTATGGCTGCTTAACGGGAAAGGTGAGGTGGGGTGATGCATAAATCCAGGGTTTCAAATTAGCTCAGATACCGTTCCATAAACCCAATATGTAATAGGCAAGACCTACTGCTTGCTCAGTGAACGGGACTCAACACCCGCTATTCACCGCCCAAGAATATATCTGACTAGTAAGAATCTTAAAACCTATGTGTTGATATCTCTCTGTAAGTTACTCAAGTGGGTGTAAAGCGGCATAAACACAGCAGTGAAGAGCAGCTAAACCCCATTATAAAAATCAATTACTTTTAAAAACCCGTGAAGCAAAGACAGTGAAAGAGAGAGAAATTCTTACAAAATTCGTTCAGGGGCTGTGATGCCACCTGGATTGACCATATCTAGACCCACAGCTGATTGAGACATAAGGGTGGACACTTTTGGGGCTGAGAGTTTTGGTGAGGTTGCGTGAGCAAACACAGACCCTTGAAAGTAATACTGCGTGGTACCCATCCCATGGGTCCCAAATCTCCAGGTTCAAGGGCACCTTCCTACATCGAAAATATGCATGAGAAACCCAGAAGATGGTACACCGTGTGATCGGGAAAGGTTTCTAAAACGCACCTCATTTCTCATCTCCTTGTGCTCGGGTTCGCCATTCCAGCCGCTTTCCTAGCAATCTCCCTCCTTGGAGAATCAGCACCTTTAACCTCCTGTTCCGTACAGGTTGCAATTTGTCCTGAGGATGAACGGGAAGAGGGGGAAGCAATGAGAGACTAGCTCTAGGTCTTGGGACAGGCACAGGCCACTCTATTTTCCCATCAGAAAGAAGAATTAACCACAGGCTCAGCCTGCCGCCCGGAAGCAGAATAGGGTCTGAAGCAATCCTGCGCATTTGCGGCCAGCTCCCAAGAAAGCGAGTTGAAAAATGGAGCTCAGGGGCACTGCAATGCACAAACCTGCAGAGTTATAAATGATAACTCTCGTCCACAAATATATTGAGGGAAGGCAACGAAGAGGATTTGAAAGCAAGGCAGAATTGCAGGAAACAGATTTCAGGAGGGAGATTCGAATCGCCTTTAAAGCACAGGAAAAGCGGCAAAACCTCGACAATGATGCCCATGGCCAAAAAGGGCGTATGAGTTTTTTCCTGAATATATTCAGGAAAAAAACCCATACGCCCTTTTTGGCCAACCAAGCAACCTGGAAAGGCAAATCAGCGCTACAAAGAAGTCTCGCTTCCCATCGGTCAAAAGGGGCATGCTGAATAAAGTGTCAAAACCAGAAATGCAGGACAGGCCATGGAGAAACGGGAGCCTTGCTACGCTGATGGGCGGGATGTAAATTGCCAACAGCCACTCTGGAGAAGTGTACGGTGTGTCTTGAAACATCTAAAAAACTCAGCTTAGAGAGCATAGGGCACTTCCACTCATGGGCGTATAAATTGGGAAAACTAAAAATCAGCAAGACACAGGCACCCCAATGTTTACGGCTGCTCTGTTGACAAGAACCTCCACTTCGTTACACCGTAAATATCCCAGGAAAGAGAAAAATGGATAAAGAAGTTGTGGTCCTTATGTACAATGGAATATCACTCAGCCATGAAATCAACGTCATAAGGCTAGTAGCAGCATGATGAGTGGATTTAGGTATGACGATTCTACGTGAAATAAGTCACACAGAAAAAGACACTTATCATAAGATATCACTTATAGAGGGAATGTAAAAACCGCTACACTTGAACTGAATTACAAAACAGAAGAGAGTCACACGTTTAGAAAACACACTATGGCTGCTTAACGGGAAAGGTGAGGTGGGGTGATGCATAAAACCAGGGTTTCAAATTAGCTCAGATACCGTTCCATAAACCCAATATGTAATAGACAAGACCTACTCCTTGCTCAGTGAACGGGACTCAACACCCGCTATTCACCGCCCAAGAATATATCTGACTAGTAAGAATCTTAAAACCTATGTGTTGATATCTCTCTGTAAGTTACTCAAGTGGGTGTAAAGCGGCATAAACCCAGCAGTGAAAAGCAGCTAAACCCCATTATAAAAATCAATTACTTTTAAAAACCCGTGAAGCAAAGACAGTGAAAGAGAGAGAAATCCTTACAAAATTCGTTCAGGGGCTGTGATGCCACCTGGATTGACCATATCTAGACCCACAGCTGATTGAGACCTAAGGGTGGACACTTTTGGGGCTGAGAGGTTCGGTGAGGTTGGGTGAGCAAACGCAGACCCTTGAAAGTAATACTGCGTGGTACCCATCCCATGGGTCCCAAATCTCCAGGTTCAAGGGCACCTTCCTACATCAAAAACATGCATGAGAAACCCAGAAGATGGTACACCGTGTGATCGGGAAAGGTTTCTAAAACGCACCTCATTTCTCATCTCCTTGTGCTCGGGTTCGCCATTCCAGCCGCTTTCCTAGCAATCTCCCTCCTTGGAGAATCAGCACCTTTAACCTCCTGTTCCGTACAGGTTGCAATTTTTCCTGAGGATGAACGGGAAGAGGGGGAACCAATGAGAGACTAGCTCTAGGTCTTGGGACAGGCACAGGTCACTCTATTTTCCCATCAGAAAGAAGAATTAACCACAGGCTCAGCCTGCCGCCCGGAAGCAGAATAGGGCCTGAAGCAATCCTGCGCTTTTGCGGCCAGCTCCCAAGAAAGTGAGTTGAAAAATGGAGCTCAGGGGCACAGCAATTCACAAACCTGCAGAGT
This sequence comes from Eschrichtius robustus, assembly GCF_028021215.1. Lineage (NCBI taxonomy): Eukaryota > Metazoa > Chordata > Mammalia > Artiodactyla > Eschrichtiidae > Eschrichtius > Eschrichtius robustus. The sequence goes on from NW_027175460.1 coordinate 45,960, forward strand.
TATAAATGATAACTCTCCTCCACAAATATATTGAGGGAAGGCAACGAAGAGGATTTGAAAGCAAGGCAGAATTGCAGGAAACAGATTTCAGGAGGGAGATTCGAATCGCCTTTAAAGCACAGGAAAAGCGGCAAAACCTCGACAATGATGTCCATGGCCAAAAAGGGCGTATGAGTTTTTTCCTGAATATATTCAGGAAAAAAACGCATACGCCCTTTTTGGCCAACCAAGCAACCTGGAAAGGCAAATCAGCGCTACAAAGAAGTCTCGCTTCCCATCGTTCAAAAGGGCCATGCTGAATAAAGTGTCAAAACCAGAAATGCAGGACAGGCCATGGAGAAACGGGAGCCTTGCTACGCTGATGGGCGGGATGTAAATTGCCAACAGCCACTCTGGAGAAGTGTACGGTGTGTCTTGAAACATATAAAAAACTCAGCTTAGAGAGCATAGGGCACTTCCACTCATGGGCGTATAAATTGGGAAAACTAAAAATCAGCAAGACACAGGCACCCCAATGTTTACGGCTGCTCTGTTGACAAGAACCTCCACTTCGTTACACCGTAAATATCCCAGGAAAGAGAAAAATGGATAAAGAATTTGTGGTCCTTATGTACAATGGAATATCACTCAGCCATGAAATCAACGTCATAAGGCTAGTAGCAGCATGATGAGTGGATTTAGGTATGACGATTCTACGTGAAATAAGTCACACAGAAAAAGACACTTATCATAAGATATCACTTATAGAGGGAGTGTAAAAACCGCTACACTTGAACTGAATTACAAAACAGAAGAGAGTCACACGTTTAGAAAACACACTATGGCTGCTTAACGGGAAAGGTGAGGTGGGGTGATGCATCAAAACAGGGTTTCAAATTAGCTCAGATACCGTTCCATAAACCCAATATGTAATAGACAAGACCTACTCCTTGCTCAGTGAACGGGACTCAACACCCGCTATTCACCGCCCAAAAATATATCTGACTAGTAAGAATCTTAAAACCTATGTGTTGATATCTCTCTGTAAGTTACCCAAGTGGATGTAAAGTGGCATAAACACAGCAGTGAAAAGCAGCTAAACCCCATTATAAAAATCAATTACTTTTAAAAACCCGTGAAGCAAAGACAGTGAAAGAGAGAGAAATTCTTACAAAATTCGTTCAGGGGCTGTGATGCCACCTGGATTGACGATATCTAGACCCACAGCTGATTGAGACATAAGGGTGGACACTTTTGGGGCTGAGAGGTTTGGTGAGGTTGGGTGAGCAAACGCAGACCCTTGAAAGTAATACTGCGTGGTACCCATCCCATGGGTCCCAAATCTCCAGGTTCAAGGGCACCTTCCTACATCGAAAACATGCATGAGAAACCCAGAAGATGGTACACCGTGTGATCGGGAAAGGTTTCTAAAACGCACCTCATTTCTCATCTCCTTGTGCTCGGGTTCGCCATTCCAGCTGCTTTCCTAGCAATCTCCCTCCTTGGAGAATCAGCACCTTTAACCTCCTGTTCCGTACAGGTTGCAATTTGTCCTGAGGATGAACGGGAAGAGGGGGAAGCAATGAGAGACTAGCTCTAGGTCTTGGGACAGGCACAGGCCACTCTATTTTCCCATCAGAAAGAAGAATTAACCACAGGCTCAGCCTGCCGCCCGGAAGCAGAATAGGGCCTGAAGCAATCCTGCGCTTTTGCGGCCAGCTCCCAAGAAAGCGAGTTGAAAAATGGAGCTCAGGGGCACTGCAATGCACAAACCTGCAGAGTTATAAATGATAACTCTCGTCCACAAATATATTGAGGGAAGGCAACGAAGAGGATTTGAAAGCAAGGCAGAATTGCAGGAAACAGATTTCAGGAGGGAGATTCGAATCGCCTTTAAAGCACAGGAAAAGCGGCAAAACCTCGACAATGATGCCCATGGCCAAAAAGGGCGTATGAGTTTTTTCCTGAATATATTCAGGAAAAAAACGCATACGCCCTTTTTGGCCAACCAAGCAACCTGGAAAGGCAAATCAGCGCTACAAAGAAGTCTCGCTTCCCATCGGTCAAAAGGGCCATGCTGAATAAAGTGTCAAAACCAGAAATGCAGGACAGGCCATGGAGAAACGGGAGCCTTGCTACGCTGATGGGCGGGATGTAAATTGCCAACAGCCACTCTGGAGAAGTGTACGGTGTGTCTTGAAACATCTAAAAAACTCAGCTTAGAGAGCATAGGGCACTTCCACTCATGGGCGTATAAATTGGGAAAACTAAAAATCAGCAAGACACAGGCACCCCAATGTTTACGGCTGCTCTGTTGACAAGAACCTCCACTTCGTTACACCGTAAATATCCCAGGAAAGAGAAAAATGGATAAAGAAGTTGTGGTCCTTATGTACAATGGAATATCACTCAGCCATGAAATCAACGTCATAAGGCTAGTAGCAGCATGATGAGTGGATTTAGGTATGACGATTCTACGTGAAATAAGTCACACAGAAAAAGACACTTATCATAAGATATCACTTATAGAGGGAGTGTAAAAACCGCTACACTTGAACTGAATTACAAAACAGAAGAGAGTCACACGTTTAGAAAACACACTATGGCTGCTTAACGGGAAAGGTGAGGTGGGGTGATGCATAAAACCAGGGTTTCAAATTAGCTCAGATACCGTTCCATAAACCCAATATGTAATAGGCAAGACCTACTGCTTGCTCAGTAAACGGGACTCAACACCCGCTATTCACCGCCCAAGAATATATCTGACTAGTAAGAATCTTAAAACCTATGTGTTGATATCTCTCTGTAAGTTACTCAAGTGGGTGTAAAGCAGCATAAACCCAGCAGTGAAAAGCAGCTAAACCCCATTATAAAAATCAATTACTTTTAAAAACCCGTGAAGCAAAGACAGTGAAAGTGAGAGAAATTCTTACAAAACTCGTTCAGGGGCTGTGATGCCACCTGGATTGACCATATCTAGACCCACAGCTGATTGAGACATAAGGGTGGACACTTTTGGGGCTGAGAGGTTTGGTGAGGTTGGGTGAGCAAACGCAGACCCTTGAAAGTAATTCTGCATGGTACCCATCCCATGGGTCCCAAATCTCCAGGTTCAAGGGCACCTTCCTACATCAAAAGCATGCATAAGAAACCCAGAAGATGGTACACCGTGTGATCGGGAAAGGTTTCTAAAACGCACCTCATTTCTCATCTCCTTGTGCTCGGGTTCGCCATTCCAGCCGCTGTCCTAGCAATCTCCCTCCTTGGAGAATCAGCACCTTTAACCTCCTGTTCCGTACAGGTTGCAATTTGTCCTGAGGATGAACGGGAAGAGGGGGAACCAATGAGAGACTAGCTCTAGGTCTTGGGACAGGCACAGGTCACTCTATTTTCCCATCAGAAAGAAGAATTAACCACAGGCTCAGCCTGCCGCCCGGAAGCAGAATAGGGTCTGAAGCAATCCTGCGCTTTTGCGGCCAGCTCCCAAGAAAGCGAGTTGAAAAATGGAGCTCAGGGGCACAGCAATTCACAAACCTGCAGAGTTATAAATGATAACTCTCCTCCACAAATATATTGAGGGAAGGCAACGAAGAGGATTTGAAAGCAAGGCAGAATTGCAGGAAACAGATTTCAGGAGGGAGATTCGAATCGCCTTTAAAGCACAGGAAAAGCGGCAAAACCTCGACAATGATGCCCTTGGGCAAAAAGGGCGTATGAGATTTTTCCTGAATATATTCAGGAAAAAAACGCATACGCCCTTTTTGGCCAACCAAGCAACCTGGAAAGGCAAATCAGCGCTACAAAGAAGTCTCGCTTCCCATCGGTCAAAAGGGCCATGCTGAATAAAGTGTCAAAACCAGAAATGCAGGACAGGCCATGGAGAAACGGGAGCCTTGCTACGCTGATGGGCGGGATGTAAATTGCCAACAGCCACTCTGGAGAAGTGTACGGTGTGTCTTGAAACATCTAAAAAACTCAGCTTAGAGAGCATAGGGCACTTCCACTCATGGGCGTATAAATTGGGAAAACTAAAAATCAGCAAGACACAGGCACCCCAATGTTTACGGCTGCTCTGTTGACAAGAACCTCCACTTCGTTACACCGTAAATATCCCAGGAAAGAGATAAATGGATAAAGAACTTGTGTTCCTTATGTACAATGGAATATCACTCAGCCATGAAATCAACGTCATAAGGCTAATAGCAGCATGATGAGTGGATTTAGGTATAACGATTCTACGTGAAATAAGTCACACAGAAAAAGACAGTTATCATAAGATATCACTTATAGAGGGAGTGTAAAAACCGCTACACTTGAACTGAATTACAAAACGGAAGAGAGTCACACGTTTAGAAAACACACTATGGCTGCTTAACGGGAAAGGTGAGGTGGGGTGATGCATAAAACCAGGGTTTCAAATTAGCTCAGATACCGTTCCATAAACCCAATATGTAATAGGCAAGACCTACTGCTTGCTCAGTGAACGGGACTCAACACCCGCTATTCACCGCCCAAGAATATATCTGACTAGTAAGAATCTTAAAACCTATGTGTTGATATCTCTCTGTAAGTTACTGAAGTGGGTGTAAAGCGGCATAAACACAGCAGTGAAAAGCAGCTAAACCCCATTATAAAAATCAATTACTTTTAAAAACCCGTGAAGCAAAGACAGTGAAAGAGAGAGAAATTCTTACAAAATTCGTTCAGGGGCTGTGATGCCACCTGGATTGACCATATCTAGACCCACAGCTGATTGAGACATAAGGGTGGACACTTTTGGGGCTGAGAGTTTTGGTGAGGTTGCGTGAGCAAACACAGACCCTTGAAAGTAATACTGCGTGGTACCCATCCCATGGCTCCCAAATCTCCAGGTTCAAGGGCACCTTCCTACATCGAAAATATGCATGAGAAACCCAGAAGATGGTACACCGTGTGATCGGGAAAGGTTTCTAAAACGCACCTCATTTCTCATCTCCTTGTGCTCGGGTTCGCCATTCCAGCCGCTTTCCTAGCAATCTCCCTCCTTGGAGAATCAGCACCTTTAACCTCCTGTTCCGTACAGGTTGCAATTTGTCCTGAGGATGAACGGGAAGAGGGGGAAGCAATGAGAGACTAGCTCTAGGTCTTGGGACAGGCACAGGCCACTCTATTTTCCCATCAGAAAGAAGAATTAACCACAGGCTCAGCCTGCCGCCCGGAAGCAGAATAGGGCCTGAAGCAATCCTGCGCTTTTGCGGCCAGCTCCCAAGAAAGCGAGTTGAAAAATGGAGCTCAGGGGCACTGCAATGCACAAACCTGCAGAGTTATAAATGATAACTCTCGTCCACAAATATATTGAGGGAAGGCAACGAAGAGGATTTGAAAGCAAGGCAGAATTGCAGGAAACAGATTTCAGGAGGGAGATTCGAATCGCCTTTAAAGCACAGGAAAAGCGGCAAAACCTCGACAATGATGCCCATGGCCAAAAAGGGCGTATGAGTTTTTTCCTGAATATATTCAGGAAAAAAACGCATACGCCCTTTTTGGCCAACCAAGCAACCTGGAAAGGCAAATCAGCGCTACAAAGAAGTCTCGCTTCCCATCGGTCAAAAGGGCCATGCTGAATAAAGTGTCAAAACCAGAAATGCAGGACAGGCCATGGAGAAACGGGAGCCTTGCTACGCTGATGGGCGGGATGTAAATTGCCAACAGCCACTCTGGAGAAGTGTACGGTGTGTCTTGAAACATCTAAAAAACTCAGCTTAGAGAGCATAGGGCACTTCCACTCATGGGCGTATAAATTGGGAAAACTAAAAATCAGCAAGACACAGGCACCCCAATGTTTACGGCTGCTCTGTTGACAAGAACCTCCACTTCGTTACACCGTAAATATCCCAGGAAAGAGAAAAATGGATAAAGAAGTTGTGGTCCTTATGTACAATGGAATATCACTCAGCCATGAAATCAACGTCATAAGGCTAGTAGCAGCATGATGAGTGGATTTAGGTATGACGATTCTACGTGAAATAAGTCACACAGAAAAAGACACTTATCATAAGATATCACTTATAGAGGGAGTGTAAAAACCGCTACACTTGAACTGAATTACAAAACAGAAGAGAGTCACACGTTTAGAAAACACACTATGGCTGCTTAACGGGAAAGGTGAGGTGGGGTGATGCATAAAACCAGGGTTTCAAATTAGCTCAGATACCGTTCCATAAACCCAATATGTAATAGACAAGACCTACTCCTTGCTCAGTGAACGGGACTCAACACCCGCTATTCACCGCCCAAGAATATATCTGACTAGTAAGAATCTTAAAACCTATGTGTTGATATCTCTCTGTAAGTTACTCAAGTGGGTGTAAAGCGGCATAAACCCAGCAGTGAAAAGCAGCTAAACCCCATTATAAAAATCAATTACTTTTAAAAACCCGTGAAGCAAAGACAGTGAAAGAGAGAGAAATTCTTACAAAATTCGTTCAGGGGCTGTGATGCCACCTGGATTGACGATATCTAGACCCACAGCTGATTGAGACATAAGGGTGGACACTTTTGGGGCTGAGAGGTTTGGTGAGGTTGGGTGAGCAAACGCAGACCCTTGAAAGTAATACTGCGTGGTACCCATCCCATGGGTCCCAAATCTCCAGGTTCAAGGGCACCTTCCTACATCGAAAACATGCATGAGAAACCCAGAAGATGGTACACCGTGTGATCGGGAAAGGTTTCTAAAACGCACCTCATTTCTCATCTCCTTGTGCTCGGGTTCGCCATTCCAGCCGCTTTCCTAGCAATCTCCCTCCTTGGAGAATCAGCACCTTTAACCTCCTGTTCCGTACAGGTTGCAATTTGTCCTGAGGATGAACGGGAAGAGGGGGAAGCAATGAGAGACTAGCTCTAGGTCTTGGGACAGGCACAGGCCACTCTATTTTCCCATCAGAAAGAAGAATTAACCACAGGCTCAGCCTGCTGCCCGGAAGCAGAATAGGGCCTGAAGCAATCCTGCGCTTTTGCGGCCAGCTCCCAAGAAAGCGAGTTGAAAAATGGAGCTCAGGGGCACTGCAATGCACAAACCTGCAGAGTTATAAATGATAACTCTCGTCCACAAATATATTGAGGGAAGGCAACGAAGAGGATTTGAAAGCAAGGCAGAATTGCAGGAAACAGATTTCAGGAGGGAGATTCGAATCGCCTTTAAAGCACAGGAAAAGCGGCAAAACCTCGACAATGATGCCCATGGCCAAAAAGGGCGTATGAGTTTTTTCCTGAATATATTCAGGAAAAAAACGCATACGCCCTTTTTGGCCAACCAAGCAACCTGGAAAGGCAAATCAGCGCTACAAAGAAGTCTCGCTTCCCATCGGTCAAAAGGGCCATGCTGAAGAAAGTGTCAAAACCAGAAATGCAGGACAGGCCATGGAGAAACGGGAGCCTTGCTACGCTGATGGGCGGGATGTAAATTGCCAACAGCCACTCTGGAGAAGTGTACGGTGTGTCTTGAAACATATAAAAAACTCAGCTTAGAGAGCATAGGGCACTTCCACTCATGGGCGTATAAATTGGGAAAACTAAAAATCAGCAAGACACAGGCACCCCAATGTTTACGGCTGCTCTGTTGACAAGAACCTCCACTTCGTTACACCGTAAATATCCCAGGAAAGAGAAAAATGGATAAAGAAGTTGTGGTCCTTATGTACAATGGAATATCACTCAGCCATGAAATCAACGTCATAAGGCTAGTAGCAGCATGATGAGTGGATTTAGGTATGACGATTCTACGTGAAATAAGTCACACAGAAAAAGACACTTATCATAAGATATCACTTATAGAGGGAGTGTAAAAACCGCTACACTTGAACTGAATTACAAAACAGAAGAGAGTCACACGTTTAGAAAACACACTATGGCTGCTTAACGGGAAAGGTGAGGTGGGGTGATGCATAAAACCAGGGTTTCAAATTAGCTCAGATACCGTTCCATAAACCCAATATGTAATAGACAAGACCTACTCCTTGCTCAGTGAACGGGACTCAACACCCGCTATTCACCGCCCAAGAATATATCTGACTAGTAAGAATCTTAAAACCTATGTGTTGATATCTCTCTGTAAGTTACTCAAGTGGGTGTAAAGCGGCATAAACCCAGCAGTGAAAAGCAGCTAAACCCCATTATAAAAATCAATTACTTTTAAAAACCCGTGAAGCAAAGACAGTGAAAGAGAGAGAAATTCTTACAAAATTCGTTCAGGGGCTGTGATGCCACCTGGATTGACGATATCTAGACCCACAGCTGATTGAGACATAAGGGTGGACACTTTTGGGGCTGAGAGGTTTGGTGAGGTTGGGTGAGCAAACGCAGACCCTTGAAAGTAATACTGCGTGGTACCCATCCCATGGGTCCCAAATCTCCAGGTTCAAGGGCACCTTCCTACATCGAAAACATGCATGAGAAACCCAGAAGATGGTACACCGTGTGATCGGGAAAGGTTTCTAAAACGCACCTCATTTCTCATCTCCTTGTGCTCGGGTTCGCCATTCCAGCCGCTTTCCTAGCAATCTCCCTCCTTGGAGAATCAGCACCTTTAACCTCCTGTTCCGTACAGGTTGCAATTTGTCCTGAGGATGAACGGGAAGAGGGGGAAGCAATGAGAGACTAGCTCTAGGTCTTGGGACAGGCACAGGCCACTCTATTTTCCCATCAGAAAGAAGAATTAACCACAGGCTCAGCCTGCCGCCCGGAAGCAGAATAGGGCCTGAAGCAATCCTGCGCTTTTGCGGCCAGCTCCCAAGAAAGCGAGTTGAAAAATGGAGCTCAGGGGCACTGCAATGCACAAACCTGCAGAGTTATAAATGATAACTCTCGTCCACAAATATATTGAGGGAAGGCAACGAAGAGGATTTGAAAGCAAGGCAGAATTGCAGGAAACAGATTTCAGGAGGGAGATTCGAATCGCCTTTAAAGCACAGGAAAAGCGGCAAAACCTCGACAATGATGCCCATGGCCAAAAAGGGCGTATGAGTTTTTTCCTGAATATATTCAGGAAAAAAACGCATACGCCCTTTTTGGCCAACCAAGCAACCTGGAAAGGCAAATCAGCGCTACAAAGAAGTCTCGCTTCCCATCGGTCAAAAGGGCCATGCTGAAGAAAGTGTCAAAACCAGAAATGCAGGACAGGCCATGGAGAAACGGGAGCCTTGCTACGCTGATGGGCGGGATGTAAATTGCCAACAGCCACTCTGGAGAAGTGTACGGTGTGTCTTGAAACATATAAAAAACTCAGCTTAGAGAGCATAGGGCACTTCCACTCATGGGCGTATAAATTGGGAAAACTAAAAATCAGCAAGACACAGGCACCCCAATGTTTACGGCTGCTCTGTTGACAAGAACCTCCACTTCGTTACACCGTAAATATCCCAGGAAAGAGAAAAATGGATAAAGAAGTTGTGGTCCTTATGTACAATGGAATATCACTCAGCCATGAAATCAACGTCATAAGGCTAGTAGCAGCATGATGAGTGGATTTAGGTATGACGATTCTACGTGAAATAAGTCACACAGAAAAAGACACTTATCATAAGATATCACTTATAGAGGGAGTGTAAAAACCGCTACACTTGAACTGAATTACAAAACAGAAGAGAGTCACACGTTTAGAAAACACACTATGGCTGCTTAACGGGAAAGGTGAGGTGGGGTGATGCATAAAACCAGGGTTTCAAATTAGCTCAGATAACGTTCCAAAAACCCAATATGTAATAGGCAAGACCTACTGCTTGCTCAGTAAACGGGACTCAACACCCGCTATTCACCGCCCAAGAATATATCTGACTAGTAAGAATCTTAAAACCTATGTGTTGATATCTCTCTGTAAGTTACTCAAGTGGGTGTAAAGCGGCATAAACCCAGCAGTGAAAAGCAGCTAAACCCCATTATAAAAATCAATTACTTTTAAAAACCCGTGAAGCAAAGACAGTGAAAGTGAGAGAAATTCTTACAAAACTCGTTCAGGGGCTGTGATGCCAACTGGATTGACCATATCTAGACCCACAGCTGATTGAGACATAAGGGTGGACACTTTTGGGGCTGAGAGGTTTGGTGAGGTTGGGTGAGCAAACGCAGACCCTTGAAAGTAATTCTGCGTGGTACCCATCCCATGGGTCCCAAATCTCCAGGTTCAAGGGCACCTTCCTACATCAAAAGCATGCATGAGAAACCCAGAAGATGGTACACCGTGTGATCGGGAAAGGTTTCTAAAACGCACCTCATTTCTCATCTCCTTGTGCTCGGGTTCGCCATTCCAGCCGCTGTCCTAGCAATCTCCCTCCTTGGAGAATCAGCACCTTTAACCTCCTGTTCCGTACAGGTTGCAATTTGTCCTGAGGATGAACGGGAAGAGGGGGAACCAATGAGAGACTAGCTCTAGGTCTTGGGACAGGCACAGGTCACTCTATTTTCCCATCAGAAAGAAGAATTAACCACAGGCTCAGCCTGCCGCCCGGAAGCAGAATAGGGTCTGAAGCAATCCTGCGCTTTTGCGGCCAGCTCCCAAGAAAGCGAGTTGAAAAATGGAGCTCAGGGGCACAGCAATTCACAAACCTGCAGAGTTATAAATGATAACTCTCCTCCACAAATATATTGAGGGAAGGCAACGAAGAGGATTTGAAAGCAAGGCAGAATTGCAGGAAACAGATTTCAGGAGGGAGATTCGAATCGCCTTTAAAGCACAGGAAAAGCGGCAAAACCTCGACAATGATGCCCTTGGGCAAAAAGGGCGTATGAGATTTTTCCTGAATATATTCAGGATAAAAACGCATACGCCCTTTTTGGCCAACCAAGCAACCTGGAAAGGCAAATCAGCGCTACAAAGAAGTCTCGCTTCCCATCGGTCAAAAGGGCCATGCTGAATAAAGTGTCAAAACCAGAAATGCAGGACAGGCCATGGAGAAACGGGAGCCTTGCTACGCTGATGGGCGGGATGTAAATTGCCAACAGCCACTCTGGAGAAGTGTACGGTGTGTCTTGAAACATCTAAAAAACTCAGCTTAGAGAGCATAGGGCACTTCCACTCATGGGCGTATAAATTGGGAAAACTAAAAATCAGCAAGACACAGGCACCCCAATGTTTACGGCTGCTCTGTTGACAAGAACCTCCACTTCGTTACACCGTAAATATCCCAGGAAAGAGAAAAATGGATAAAGAACTTGTGTTCCTTATGTAGAATGGAATATCACTCAGCCATGAAATCAACGTCATAAGGCTAATAGCAGCATGATGAGTGGATTTAGGTATAACGATTCTACGTGAAATAAGTCACACAGAAAAAGACAGTTATCATAAGATATCACTTATAGAGGGAGTGTAAAAACCGCTACACTTGAACTGAATTACAAAACGGAAGAGAGTCACACGTTTAGAAAACACACTATGGCTGCTTAACGGGAAAGGTGAGGTGGGGTGATGCATAAAACCAGGGTTTCAAATTAGCTCAGATACCGTTCCATAAACCCAATATGTAATAGGAAAGACCTACTGCTTGCTCAGTGAACGGGACTCAACACCCGCTATTCACCGCCCAAGAATATATCTGACTAGTAAGAATCTTAAAACCTATGTGTTGATATCTCTCTGTAAGTTACTGAAGTGGGTGTAAAGCGGCATAAACACAGCAGTGAAAAGCAGCTAAACCCCATTATAAAAATCAATTACTTTTAAAAACCCGTGAAGCAAAGACAGTGAAAGAGAGAGAAATTCTTACAAAATTCGTTCAGGGGCTGTGATGCCACCTGGATTGACCATATCTAGACCCACAGCTGATTGAGACATAAGGGTGGACACTTTTGGGGCTGAGAGTTTTGGTGAGGTTGCGTGAGCAAACACAGACCCTTGAAAGTAATACTGCGTGGTACCCATCCCATGGGTCCCAAATCTCAAGGTTCAAGGGCACCTTCCTACATCGAAAATATGCATGAGAAACCCAGAAGATGGTACACCGTGTGATCGGGAAAGGTTTCTAAAACGCACCTCATTTCTCATCTCCTTGTGCTCGGGTTCGCCATTCCAGCCGCTTTCCTAGCAATCTCCCTCCTTGGAGAATCAGCACCTTTAACCTCCTGTTCCGTACAGGTTGCAATTTGTCCTGAGGATGAACGGGAAGAGGGGGAAGCAATGAGAGACTAGCTCTAGGTCTTGGGACAGGCACAGGCCACTCTATTTTCCCATCAGAAAGAAGAATTAACCACAGGCTCAGCCTGCCGCCCGGAAGCAGAATAGGGTCTGAAGCAATCCTGCGCATTTGCGGCCAGCTCCCAAGAAAGCGAGTTGAAAAATGGAGCTCAGGGGCACTGCAATGCACAAACCTGCAGTGTTATAAATGATAACTCTCGTCCACAAATATATTAAGGGAAGGCAACGAAGAGGATTTGAAAGCAAGGCAGAATTGCAGGAAACAGATTTCAGGAGGGAGATTCGAATCGCCTTTAAAGCACAGGAAAAGCGGCAAAACCTCGACAATGATGCCCATGGCCAAAAAGGGCGTATGAGTTTTTTCCTGAATATATTCAGGAAAAAAACCCATACGCCCTTTTTGGCCAACCAAGCAACCTGGAAAGGCAAATCAGCGCTACAAAGAAGTCTCGCTTCCCATCGGTCAAAAGGACCATGCTGAATAAAGTGTCAAAACCAGAAATGCAGGACAGGCCATGGAGAAACGGGAGCCTTGCTACGCTGATGGGCGGGATGTAAATTGCCAACAGCCACTCTGGAGAAGTGTACGGTGTGTCTTGAAACATCTAAAAAACTCAGCTTAGAGAGCATAGGGCACTTCCACTAATGGGCGTATAAATTGGGAAAACTAAAAATCAGCAAGACACAGGCACCCCAATGTTTACGGCTGCTCTGTTGACAAGAACCTCCACTTTGTTACACCTTAAATATCCCAGGAAAGAGAAAAATGGATAAAGAAGTTGTGGTCCTTATGTACAATGGAATATCACTCAGCCATGAAATCAACGTCATAAGGCTAATAGCAGCATGATGAGTGGATTTAGGTATGACGATTCTACGTGAAATAAGTCACACAGAAAAAGACACTTATCATAAGATATCACTTATAGAGGGAGTGTAAAAACCGCTACACTTGAACTGAATTACAAAACAGAAGAGAGTCACACGTTTAGAAAACACACTATGGCTGCTTAACGGGAAAGGTGAGGTGGGGTGATGCATAAAACCAGGGTTTCAAATTAGCTCAGATACCGTTCCATAAACCCAATATGTAATAGACAAGACCTACTCCTTGCTCAGTGAACGGGACTCAACACCCGCTATTCACCGCCCAAGAATATATCTGACTAGTAAGAATCTTAAAACCTATGTGTTGATATCTCTCTGTAAGTTACTCAAGTGGGTGTAAAGCGGCATAAACCCAGCAGTGAAAAGCAGCTAAACCCCATTATAAAAATCAATTACTTTTAAAAACCCGTGAAGCAAAGACAGTGAAAGAGAGAGAAATTCTTACAAAATTCGTTCAGGGGCTGTGATGCCACCTGGATTGACGATATCTAGACCCACAGCTGATTGAGACATAAGGGTGGACACTTTTGGGGCTGAGAGGTTTGGTGAGGTTGGGTGAGCAAACGCAGACCCTTGAAAGTAATACTGCGTGGTACCCATCCCATGGGTCCCAAATCTCCAGGTTCAAGGGCACCTTCCTACATCGAAAACATGCATGAGAAACCCAGAAGATGGTACACCGTGTGATCGGGAAAGGTTTCTAAAACGCACCTCATTTCTCATCTCCTTGTGCTCGGGTTCGCCATTCCAGCCGCTTTCCTAGCAATCTCCCTCCTTGGAGAATCAGCACCTTTAACCTCCTGTTCCGTACAGGTTGCAATTTGTCCTGAGGATGAACGGGAAGAGGGGGAAGCAATGAGAGACTAGCTCTAGGTCTTGGGACAGGCACAGGCCACTCTATTTTCCCATCAGAAAGAAGAATTAACCACAGGCTCAGCCTGCCGCCCGGAAGCAGAATAGGGCCTGAAGCAATCCTGCGCTTTTGCGGCCAGCTCCCAAGAAAGCGAGTTGAAAAATGGAGCTCAGGGGCACTGCAATGCACAAACCTGCAGAGTTATAAATGATAACTCTCGTCCACAAATATATTGAGGGAAGGCAACGAAGAGGATTTGAAAGCAAGGCAGAATTGCAGGAAACAGATTTCAGGAGGGAGATTCGAATCGCCTTTAAAGCACAGGAAAAGCGGCAAAACCTCGACAATGATGCCCATGGCCAAAAAGGGCGTATGAGTTTTTTCCTGAATATATTCAGGAAAAAAACGCATACGCCCTTTTTGGCCAACCAAGCAACCTGGAAAGGCAAATCAGCGCTACAAAGAAGTCTCGCTTCCCATCGGTCAAAAGGGCCATGCTGAATAAAGTGTCAAAACCAGAAATGCAGGACAGGCCATGGAGAAACGGGAGCCTTGCTACGCTGATGGGCGGGATGTAAATTGCCAACAGCCACTCTGGAGAAGTGTACGGTGTGTCTTGAAACATCTAAAAAACTCAGCTTAGAGAGCATAGGGCACTTCCACTCATGGGCGTATAAATTGGGAAAACTAAAAATCAGCAAGACACAGGCACCCCAATGTTTACGGCTGCTCTGTTGACAAGAACCTCCACTTCGTTACACCGTAAATATCCCAGGAAAGAGAAAAATGGATAAAGAAGTTGTGGTCCTTATGTACAATGGAATATCACTCAGCCATGAAATCAACGTCATAAGGCTAATAGCAGCATGATGAGTGGATTTAGGTATGACGATTCTACGTGAAATAAGTCACACAGAAAAAGACACTTATCATAAGATATCACTTATAGAGGGAGTGTAAAAACCGCTACACTTGAACTGAATTACAAAACAGAAGAGAGTCACACGTTTAGAAAACACACTATGGCTGCTTAACGGGAAAGGTGAGGTGGGGTGATGCATAAAACCAGGGTTTCAAATTAGCTCAGATACCGTTCCATAAACCCAATATGTAATAGACAAGACCTACTCCTTGCTCAGTGAACGGGACTCAACACCCGCTATTCACCGCCCAAGAATATATCTGACTAGTAAGAATCTTAAAACCTATGTGTTGATATCTCTCTGTAAGTTACTCAAGTGGGTGTAAAGCGGCATAAACCCAGCAGTGAAAAGCAGCTAAACCCCATTATAAAAATCAATTACTTTTAAAAACCCGTGAAGCAAAGACAGTGAAAGAGAGAGAAATTCTTACAAAATTCGTTCAGGGGCTGTGATGCCACCTGGATTGACGATATCTAGACCCACAGCTGATTGAGACATAAGGGTGGACACTTTTGGGGCTGAGAGGTTTGGTGAGGTTGGGTGAGCAAACGCAGACCCTTGAAAGTAATACTGCGTGGTACCCATCCCATGGGTCCCAAATCTCCAGGTTCAAGGGCACCTTCCTACATCGAAAACATGCATGAGAAACCCAGAAGATGGTACACCGTGTGATCGGGAAAGGTTTCTAAAACGCACCTCATTTCTCATCTCCTTGTGCTCGGGTTCGCCATTCCAGCCGCTTTCCTAGCAATCTCCCTCCTTGGAGAATCAGCACCTTTAACCTCCTGTTCCGTACAGGTTGCAATTTGTCCTGAGGATGAACGGGAAGAGGGGGAAGCAATGAGAGACTAGCTCTAGGTCTTGGGACAGGCACAGGCCACTCTATTTTCCCATCAGAAAGAAGAATTAACCACAGGCTCAGCCTGCCGCCCGGAAGCAGAATAGGGCCTGAAGCAATCCTGCGCTTTTGCGGCCAGCTCCCAAGAAAGCGAGTTGAAAAATGGAGCTCAGGGGCACTGCAATGCACAAACCTGCAGAGTTATAAATGATAACTCTCGTCCACAAATATATTGAGGGAAGGCAACGAAGAGGATTTGAAAGCAAGGCAGAATTGCAGGAAACAGATTTCAGGAGGGAGATTCGAATCGCCTTTAAAGCACAGGAAAAGCGGCAAAACCTCGACAATGATGCCCATGGCCAAAAAGGGCGTATGAGTTTTTTCCTGAATATATTCAGGAAAAAAACGCATACGCCCTTTTTGGCCAACCAAGCAACCTGGAAAGGCAAATCAGCGCTACAAAGAAGTCTCGCTTCCCATCGGTCAAAAGGGCCATGCTGAATAAAGTGTCAAAACCAGAAATGCAGGACAGGCCATGGAGAAACGGGAGCCTTGCTACGCTGATGGGCGGGATGTAAATTGCCAACAGCCACTCTGGAGAAGTGTACGGTGTGTCTTGAAACATCTAAAAAACTCAGCTTAGAGAGCATAGGGCACTTCCACTCATGGGCGTATAAATTGGGAAAACTAAAAATCAGCAAGACACAGGCACCCCAATGTTTACGGCTGCTCTGTTGACAAGAACCTCCACTTCGTTACAACGTAAATATCCCAGGAAAGAGAAAAATGGATAAAGAAGTTGTGGTCCTTATGTACAATGGAATATCACTCAGCCATGAAATCAACGTCATAAGGCTAGTAGCAGCATGATGAGTGGATTTAGGTATGACGATTCTACGTGAAATAAGTCACACAGAAAAAGACACTTATCATAAGATATCACTTATAGAGGGAGTGTAAAAACCGCTACACTTGAACTGAATTACAAAACAGAAGAGAGTCACACGTTTAGAAAACACACTATGGCTGCTTAACGGGAAAGGTGAGGTGGGGTGATGCATAAAACCAGGGTTTCAAATTAGCTCAGATACCGTTCCATAAACCCAATATGTAATAGGCAAGACCTACTGCTTGCTCAGTAAACGGGACTCAACACCCGCTATTCACCGCCCAAGAATATATCTGACTAGTAAGAATCTTAAAACCTATGTGTTGATATCTCTCTGTAAGTTACTCAAGTGGGTGTAAAGCGGCATAAACCCAGCAGTGAAAAGCAGCTAAACCCCATTATAAAAATCAATTACTTTTAAAAACCCGTGAAGCAAAGACAGTGAAAGTGAGAGAAATTCTTACAAAACTCGTTCAGGGGCTGTGATGCCACCTGGATTGACCATATCTAGACCCACAGCTGATTGAGACATAAGGGTGGACACTTTTGGGGCTGAGAGGTTTGGTGAGGTTGGGTGAGCAAACGCAGACCCTTGAAAGTAATTCTGCGTGGTACCCATCCCATGGGTCCCAAATCTCCAGGTTCAAGGGCACCTTCCTACATCAAAAGCATGCATGAGAAACCCAGAAGATGGTACACCGTGTGATCGGGAAAGGTTTCTAAAACGCACCTCATTTCTCATCTCCTTGTGCTCGGGTTCGCCATTCCAGCCGCTGTCCTAGCAATCTCCCTCCTTGGAGAATCAGCACCTTTAACCTCCTGTTCCGTACAGGTTGCAATTTGTCCTGAGGATGAACGGGAAGAGGGGGAACCAATGAGAGACTAGCTCTAGGTCTTGGGACAGGCACAGGTCACTCTATTTTCCCATCAGAAAGAAGAATTAACCACAGGCTCAGCCTGCCGCCCGGAAGCAGAATAGGGTCTGAAGCAATCCTGCCCTTTTGCGGCCAGCTCCCAAGAAAGCGAGTTGAAAAATGGAGCTCAGGGGCACAGCAATTCACAAACCTGCAGAGTTATAAATGATAACTCTCCTCCACAAATATATTGAGGGAAGGCAACGAAGAGGATTTGAAAGCAAGGCAGAATTGCAGGAAACAGATTTCAGGAGGGAGATTCGAATCGCCTTTAAAGCACAGGAAAAGCGGCAAAACCTCGACAATGATGCCCTTGGGCAAAAAGGGCGTATGAGATTTTTCCTGAATATATTCAGGAAAAAAACGCATACGCCCTTTTTGGCCAACCAAGCAACCTGGAAAGGCAAATCAGCGCTACAAAGAAGTCTCGCTTCCCATCGGTCAAAAGGGCCATGCTGAATAAAGTGTCAAAACCAGAAATGCAGGACAGGCCATGGAGAAACGGGAGCCTTGCTACGCTGATGGGCGGGATGTAAATTGCCAACAGCCACTCTGGAGAAGTGTACGGTGTGTCTTGAAACATCTAAAAAACTCAGCTTAGAGAGCATAGGGCACTTCCACTCATGGGCGTATAAATTGGGAAAACTAAAAATCAGCAAGACACAGGCACCCCAATGTTTACGGCTGCTCTGTTGACAAGAACCTCCACTTCGTTACACCGTAAATATCCCAGGAAAGAGAAAAATGGATAAAGAACTTGTGGTCCTTATGTACAATGGAATATCACTAAGCCATGAAATCAACGTCATAAGGCTAATAGCAGCATGATGAGTGGATTTAGGTATGCCGATTCTACGTGAAATAAGTCACACAGAAAAAGACACTTATCATAAGATATCACTTATAGAGGGAATGTAAAAACCGCTACACTTGAACTGAATTACAAAACAGAAGAGAGTCACACGTTTAGAAAACACACTATGGCTGCTTAACGGGAAAGGTGAGGTGGGGTGATGCATAAAACCAGGGATTCAAATTAGCTCAGATACCGTTCCGTAAACCCAATATGTAATAGACAAGACCTACTCCTTGTTCAGTGAACGGGACTCAACACCCGCTATTCACCGCCCAAGAATATATCTGACTAGTAAGAATCTTAAAACCTATGTGTTGATATCTCTCTGTAAGTTACTCAAGTGGGTGTAAAGCGGCATAAACACAGCAGTGAAAAGCAGCTAAACCCCATTATAAAAATCAATTACTTTTAAAAACCCGTGAAGCAAAGACAGTGAAAGAGAGAGAAATTCTTACAAAATTCGTTCAGGGGCTGTGATGCCACCTGGATTGACCATATCTAGACCCACAGCTGATTGAGACATAAGGGTGGACACTTTTGGGGCTGAGAGTTTTGGTGAGGTTGCGTGAGCAAACACAGACCCTTGAAAGTAATACTGCGTGGTACCCATCCCATGGGTCCCAAATCTCCAGGTTCAAGGGCACCTTCCTACATCGAAAATATGCATGAGAAACCCAGAAGATGGTACACCGTGTGATCGGGAAAGGTTTCTAAAACGCACCTCATTTCTCATCTCCTTGTGCTCGGGTTCGGCATTCCAGCCGCTTTCCTAGCAATCTCCCTCCTTGGAGAATCAGCACCTTTAACCTCCTGTTCCGTACAGGTTGCAATTTGTCCTGAGGATGAACGGGAAGAGGGGGAAGCAATGAGAGACTAGCTCTAGGTCTTGGGACAGGCACAGGCCACTCTATTTTCCCATCAGAAAGAAGAATTAACCACAGGCTCAGCCTGCCGCCCGGAAGCAGAATAGGGTCTGAAGCAATCCTGCGCTTTTGCGGCCAGCTCCCAAGAAAGCGAGTTGAAAAATGGAGCTCAGGGGCACAGCAATTCACAAACCTGCAGAGTTATAAATGATAACTCTCCTCCACAAATATATTGAGGGAAGGCAACGAAGAGGATTTGAAAGCAAGGCAGAATTGCAGGAAACAGATTTCAGGAGGGAGATTCGAATCGCCTTTAAAGCACAGGAAAAGCGGCAAAACCTCGACAATGATGCCCATGGCCAAAAAGGGCGTATGAGTTTTTTCCTGAATATATTCAGGAAAAAAACGCATACGCCCTTTTTGGCCAACCAAGCAACCTGGAAAGGCAAATCAGCGCTACAAAGAAGTCTCACTTCCCATCGGTCAAAAGGGCCATGCTGAATAAAGTGTCAAAACCAGAAATGCAGGACAGGCCATGGAGAAACGGGAGCCTTGCTACGCTGATGGGCGGGATGTAAATTGCCAACAGCCACTCTGGAGAAGTGTACGGTGTGTCTTGAAACATCTAAAAAACTCAGCTTAGAGAGCATAGGGCACTTCCAGTAATGGGCGTATAAATTGGGAAAACTAAAAATCAGCAAGACACAGGCACCCCAATGTTTACGGCTGCTCTGTTGACAAGAACCTCCACTTCGTTACACCTTAAATATCCCAGGAAAGAGAAAAATGGATAAAGAAGTTGTGGTCCTTATGTACAATGGAATATCACTCAGCCATGAAATCAACGTCATAAGGCTAGTAGCAGCATGATGAGTGGATTTAGGTATGACGATTCTACGTGAAATAAGTCACACAGAAAAAGACACTTATCATAAGATATCACTTATAGAGGGAATGTAAAAACCGCTACACTTGAACTGAATTACAAAACAGAAGAGAGTCACACGTTTAGAAAACAAACTATGGCTGCTTAACGGGAAAGGTGAGGTGGGGTGATGCATAAAACCAGGGTTTCAAATTAGCTCAGATACCGTTCCGTAAACCCAATATGTAATAGACAAGACCTACTCCTTGCTCAGTGAACGGGACTCAACACCCGCTATTCACCGCCCAAGAATATATCTGACTAGTAAGAATCTTAAAACCTATGTGTTGATATCTCTCTGTAAGTTACTCAAGTGGGTGTAAAGCGGCATAAACCCAGCAGTGAAAAGCAGCTAAACCCCATTATAAAAATCAATTACTTTTAAAAACCCGTGAAGCAAAGACAGTGAAAGAGAGAGAAATCCTTACAAAATTCGTTCAGGGGCTGTGATGCCACCTGGATTGACCATATCTAGACCCACAGCTGATTGAGACCTAAGGGTGGACACTTTTGGGGCTGAGAGGTTTGGTGAGGTTGGGTGAGCAAACGCAGACCCTTGAAAGTAATACTGCGTGGTACCCATCCCATGGGTCCCAAATCTCCAGGTTCAAGGGCACCTTCCTACATCAAAAACATGCATGAGAAACCCAGAAGATGGTACACCGTGTGATCGGGAAAGGTTTCTAAAACGCACCTCATTTCTCATCTCCTTGTGCTCGGGTTCGCCATTCCAGCCGCTTTCCTAGCAATCTCCCTCCTTGGAGAATCAGCACCTTTAACCTCCTGTTCCGTACAGGTTGCAATTTTTCCTGAGGATGAACGGGAAGAGGGGGAACCAATGAGAGACTAGCTCTAGGTCTTGGGACAGGCACAGGTCACTCTATTTTCCCATCAGAAAGAAGAATTAACCACAGGCTCAGCCTGCCGCCCGGAAGCAGAATAGGGCCTGAAGCAATCCTGCGCTTTTGCGCCCAGCTCCCAAGAAAGTGAGTTGAAAAATGGAGCTCAGGGGCACAGCAATTCACAAACCTGCAGAGTTATAAATGATAACTCTCCTCCACAAATATATTGAGGGAAGGCAACGAAGAGGATTTGAAAGCAAGGCAGAATTGCAGGAAACAGATTTCAGGAGGGAGATTCGAATCGCCTTTAAAGCACAGGAAAAGCGGCAAAACCTCGACAATGATGCCCATGGCCAAAAAGGGCGTATGAGTTTTTTCCTGAATATATTCAGGAAAAAAACGCATACGCCCTTTTTGGCCAACCAAGCAACCTGGAAAGGCAAATCAGCGCTACAAAGAAGTCTCGCTTCCCATCGTTCAAAAGGGCCATGCTGAATAAAGTGTCAAAACCAGAAATGCAGGACAGGCCATGGAGAAACGGGAGCCTTGCTACGCTGATGGGCGGGATGTAAATTGCCAACAGCCACTCTGGAGAAGTGTACGGTGTGTCTTGAAACATAAAAAACTCAGCTTAGAGAGCATAGGGCACTTCCACTCATGGGCGTATAAATTGGGAAAACTAAAAATCAGCAAGACACAGGCACCCCAATGTTTACGGCTGCTCTGTTGACAAGAACCTCCACTTCGTTACACCGTAAATATCCCAGGAAAGAGAAAAATGGATAAAGAATTTGTGGTCCTTATGTACAATGGAATATCACTCAGCCATGAAATCAACGTCATAAGGCTAGTAGCAGCATGATGAGTGGATTTAGGTATGACGATTCTACGTGAAATAAGTCACACAGAAAAAGACACTTATCATAAGATATCACTTATAGAGGGAGTGTAAAAACCGCTACACTTGAACTGAGTTACAAAACAGAAGAGAGTCACACGTTTAGAAAACACACTATGGCTGCTTAACGGGAAAGGTGAGGTGGGGTGATGCATCAAAACAGGGTTTCAAATTAGCTCAGATACCGTTCCATAAACCCAATATGTAATAGACAAGACCTACTCCTTGCTCAGTGAACGGGACTCAACACCCGCTATTCACCGCCCAAGAATATATCTGACTAGTAAGAATCTTAAAACCTATGTGTTGATATCTCTCTGTAAGTTACTCAAGTGGGTGTAAAGCGGCATAAACCCAGCAGTGAAAAGCAGCTAAACCCCATTATAAAAATCAATTACTTTTAAAAACCCGTGAAGCAAAGACAGTGAAAGAGAGAGAAATTCTTACAAAACTCGTTCAGGGGCTGTGATGCCACCTGGATTGACCATATCTAGACCCACAGCTGATTGAGACATAAGGGTGGACACTTTTGGGGCTGAGAGGTTTGGTGAGGTTGGGTGAGCAAACGCAGACCCTTGAAAGTAATACTGCGTGGTACCCATCCCATGGGTCCCAAATCTCCAGGTTCAAGGGCACCTTCCTACATCGAAAATATGCATGAGAAACCCAGAAGATGGTACACCGTGTGATCGGGAAAGGTTTCTAAAACGCACCTCATTTCTCATCTCCTTGTGCTCGGGTTCGCCATTCCAGCCGCTTTCCTAGCAATCTCCCTCCTTGGAGAATCAGCACCTTTAACCTCCTGTTCCGTACAGGTTGCAATTTGTCCTGAGGATGAACGGGAAGAGGGGGAAGCAATGAGAGACTAGCTCTAGGTCTTGGGACAGGCACAGGCCACTCTATTTTCCCATCAGAAAGAAGAATTAACCACAGGCTCAGCCTGCCGCCCGGAAGCAGAATAGGGCCTGAAGCAATCCTGCGCTTTTGCGGCCAGCTCCCAAGAAAGCGAGTTGAAAAATGGAGCTCAGGGGCACTGCAATGCACAAACCTGCAGAGTTATAAATGATAACTCTCGTCCACAAATATATTGAGGGAAGGCAACGAAGAGGATTTGAAAGCAAGGCAGAATTGCAGGAAACAGATTTCAGGAGGGAGATTCGAATCGCCTTTAAAGCACAGGAAAAGCGGCAAAACCTCGACAATGATGCCCATGGCCAAAAAGGGCGTATGAGTTTTTTCCTGAATATATTCAGGAAAAAAACGCATACGCCCTTTTTGGCCAACCAAGCAACCTGGAAAGGCAAATCAGCGCTACAAAGAAGTCTCGCTTCCCATCGGTCAAAAGGGCCATGCTGAATAAAGTGTCAAAACCAGAAATGCAGGACAGGCCATGGAGAAACGGGAGCCTTGCTACGCTGATGGGCGGGATGTAAATTGCCAACAGCCACTCTGGAGAAGTGTACGGTGTGTCTTGAAACATATAAAAAACTCAGCTTAGAGAGCATAGGGCACTTCCACTCATGGGCGTATAAATTGGGAAAACTAAAAATCAGCAAGACACAGGCACCCCAATGTTTACGGCTGCTCTGTTGACAAGAACCTCCACTTCGTTACACCGTAAATATCCCAGGAAAGAGAAAAATGGATAAAGAAGTTGTGGTCCTTATGTACAATGGAATATCACTCAGCCATGAAATCAACGTCATAAGGCTAGTAGCAGCATGATGAGTGGATTTAGGTATGACGATTCTACGTGAAATAAGTCACACAGAAAAAGACACTTATCATAAGATATCACTTATAGAGGGAGTGTAAAAACCGCTACACTTGAACTGAATTACAAAACAGAAGAGAGTCACACGTTTAGAAAACACACTATGGCTGCTTAACGGGAAAGGTGAGGTGGGGTGATGCATAAAACCAGGGTTTCAAATTAGCTCAGATACCGTTCCATAAACCCAATATGTAATAGACAAGACCTACTCCTTGCTCAGTGAACGGGACTCAACACCCGCTATTCACCGCCCAAGAATATATCTGACTAGTAAGAATCTTAAAACCTATGTGTTGATATCTCTCTGTAAGTTACTCAAGTGGGTGTAAAGCGGCATAAACCCAGCAGTGAAAAGCAGCTAAACCCCATTATAAAAATCAATTACTTTTAAAAACCCGTGAAGCAAAGACAGTGAAAGAGAGAGAAATTCTTACAAAATTCGTTCAGGGGCTGTGATGCCACCTGGATTGACGATATCTAGACCCACAGCTGATTGAGACATAAGGGTGGACACTTTTGGGGCTGAGAGGTTTGGTGAGGTTGGGTGAGCAAACGCAGACCCTTGAAAGTAATACTGCGTGGTACCCATCCCATGGGTCCCAAATCTCCAGGTTCAAGGGCACCTTCCTACATCGAAAACATGCATGAGAAACCCAGAAGATGGTACACCGTGTGATCGGGAAAGGTTTCTAAAACGCACCTCATTTCTCATCTCCTTGTGCTCGGGTTCGCCATTCCAGCCGCTTTCCTAGCAATCTCCCTCCTTGGAGAATCAGCACCTTTAACCTCCTGTTCCGTACAGGTTGCAATTTGTCCTGAGGATGAACGGGAAGAGGGGGAAGCAATGAGAGACTAGCTCTAGGTCTTGGGACAGGCACAGGCCACTCTATTTTCCCATCAGAAAGAAGAATTAACCACAGGCTCAGCCTGCTGCCCGGAAGCAGAATAGGGCCTGAAGCAATCCTGCGCTTTTGCGGCCAGCTCCCAAGAAAGCGAGTTGAAAAATGGAGCTCAGGGGCACTGCAATGCACAAACCTGCAGAGTTATAAATGATAACTCTCGTCCACAAATATATTGAGGGAAGGCAACGAAGAGGATTTGAAAGCAAGGCAGAATTGCAGGAAACAGATTTCAGGAGGGAGATTCGAATCGCCTTTAAAGCACAGGAAAAGCGGCAAAACCTCGACAATGATGCCCATGGCCAAAAAGGGCGTATGAGTTTTTTCCTGAATATATTCAGGAAAAAAACGCATACGCCCTTTTTGGCCAACCAAGCAACCTGGAAAGGCAAATCAGCGCTACAAAGAAGTCTCGCTTCCCATCGGTCAAAAGGGCCATGCTGAAGAAAGTGTCAAAACCAGAAATGCAGGACAGGCCATGGAGAAACGGGAGCCTTGCTACGCTGATGGGCGGGATGTAAATTGCCAACAGCCACTCTGGAGAAGTGTACGGTGTGTCTTGAAACATATAAAAAACTCAGCTTAGAGAGCATAGGGCACTTCCACTCATGGGCGTATAAATTGGGAAAACTAAAAATCAGCAAGACACAGGCACCCCAATGTTTACGGCTGCTCTGTTGACAAGAACCTCCACTTCGTTACACCGTAAATATCCCAGGAAAGAGAAAAATGGATAAAGAAGTTGTGGTCCTTATGTACAATGGAATATCACTCAGCCATGAAATCAACGTCATAAGGCTAGTAGCAGCATGATGAGTGGATTTAGGTATGACGATTCTACGTGAAATAAGTCACACAGAAAAAGACACTTATCATAAGATATCACTTATAGAGGGAGTGTAAAAACCGCTACACTTGAACTGAATTACAAAACAGAAGAGAGTCACACGTTTAGAAAACACACTATGGCTGCTTAACGGGAAAGGTGAGGTGGGGTGATGCATAAAACCAGGGTTTCAAATTAGCTCAGATACCGTTCCATAAACCCAATATGTAATAGACAAGACCTACTCCTTGCTCAGTGAACGGGACTCAACACCCGCTATTCACCGCCCAAGAATATATCTGACTAGTAAGAATCTTAAAACCTATGTGTTGATATCTCTCTGTAAGTTACTCAAGTGGGTGTAAAGCGGCATAAACCCAGCAGTGAAAAGCAGCTAAACCCCATTATAAAAATCAATTACTTTTAAAAACCCGTGAAGCAAAGACAGTGAAAGAGAGAGAAATTCTTACAAAATTCGTTCAGGGGCTGTGATGCCACCTGGATTGACGATATCTAGACCCACAGCTGATTGAGACATAAGGGTGGACACTTTTGGGGCTGAGAGGTTTGGTGAGGTTGGGTGAGCAAACGCAGACCCTTGAAAGTAATACTGCGTGGTACCCATCCCATGGGTCCCAAATCTCCAGGTTCAAGGGCACCTTCCTACATCGAAAACATGCATGAGAAACCCAGAAGATGGTACACCGTGTGATCGGGAAAGGTTTCTAAAACGCACCTCATTTCTCATCTCCTTGTGCTCGGGTTCGCCATTCCAGCCGCTTTCCTAGCAATCTCCCTCCTTGGAGAATCAGCACCTTTAACCTCCTGTTCCGTACAGGTTGCAATTTGTCCTGAGGATGAACGGGAAGAGGGGGAAGCAATGAGAGACTAGCTCTAGGTCTTGGGACAGGCACAGGCCACTCTATTTTCCCATCAGAAAGAAGAATTAACCACAGGCTCAGCCTGCCGCCCGGAAGCAGAATAGGGCCTGAAGCAATCCTGCGCTTTTGCGGCCAGCTCCCAAGAAAGCGAGTTGAAAAATGGAGCTCAGGGGCACTGCAATGCACAAACCTGCAGAGTTATAAATGATAACTCTCGTCCACAAATATATTGAGGGAAGGCAACGAAGAGGATTTGAAAGCAAGGCAGAATTGCAGGAAACAGATTTCAGGAGGGAGATTCGAATCGCCTTTAAAGCACAGGAAAAGCGGCAAAACCTCGACAATGATGCCCATGGCCAAAAAGGGCGTATGAGTTTTTTCCTGAATATATTCAGGAAAAAAACGCATACGCCCTTTTTGGCCAACCAAGCAACCTGGAAAGGCAAATCAGCGCTACAAAGAAGTCTCGCTTCCCATCGGTCAAAAGGGCCATGCTGAAGAAAGTGTCAAAACCAGAAATGCAGGACAGGCCATGGAGAAACGGGAGCCTTGCTACGCTGATGGGCGGGATGTAAATTGCCAACAGCCACTCTGGAGAAGTGTACGGTGTGTCTTGAAACATATAAAAAACTCAGCTTAGAGAGCATAGGGCACTTCCACTCATGGGCGTATAAATTGGGAAAACTAAAAATCAGCAAGACACAGGCACCCCAATGTTTACGGCTGCTCTGTTGACAAGAACCTCCACTTCGTTACACCGTAAATATCCCAGGAAAGAGAAAAATGGATAAAGAAGTTGTGGTCCTTATGTACAATGGAATATCACTCAGCCATGAAATCAACGTCATAAGGCTAGTAGCAGCATGATGAGTGGATTTAGGTATGACGATTCTACGTGAAATAAGTCACACAGAAAAAGACACTTATCATAAGATATCACTTATAGAGGGAGTGTAAAAACCGCTACACTTGAACTGAATTACAAAACAGAAGAGAGTCACACGTTTAGAAAACACACTATGGCTGCTTAACGGGAAAGGTGAGGTGGGGTGATGCATAAAACCAGGGTTTCAAATTAGCTCAGATAACGTTCCAAAAACCCAATATGTAATAGGCAAGACCTACTGCTTGCTCAGTAAACGGGACTCAACACCCGCTATTCACCGCCCAAGAATATATCTGACTAGTAAGAATCTTAAAACCTATGTGTTGATATCTCTCTGTAAGTTACTCAAGTGGGTGTAAAGCGGCATAAACCCAGCAGTGAAAAGCAGCTAAACCCCATTATAAAAATCAATTACTTTTAAAAACCCGTGAAGCAAAGACAGTGAAAGTGAGAGAAATTCTTACAAAACTCGTTCAGGGGCTGTGATGCCAACTGGATTGACCATATCTAGACCCACAGCTGATTGAGACATAAGGGTGGACACTTTTGGGGCTGAGAGGTTTGGTGAGGTTGGGTGAGCAAACGCAGACCCTTGAAAGTAATTCTGCGTGGTACCCATCCCATGGGTCCCAAATCTCCAGGTTCAAGGGCACCTTCCTACATCAAAAGCATGCATGAGAAACCCAGAAGATGGTACACCGTGTGATCGGGAAAGGTTTCTAAAACGCACCTCATTTCTCATCTCCTTGTGCTCGGGTTCGCCATTCCAGCCGCTGTCCTAGCAATCTCCCTCCTTGGAGAATCAGCACCTTTAACCTCCTGTTCCGTACAGGTTGCAATTTGTCCTGAGGATGAACGGGAAGAGGGGGAACCAATGAGAGACTAGCTCTAGGTCTTGGGACAGGCACAGGTCACTCTATTTTCCCATCAGAAAGAAGAATTAACCACAGGCTCAGCCTGCCGCCCGGAAGCAGAATAGGGTCTGAAGCAATCCTGCGCTTTTGCGGCCAGCTCCCAAGAAAGCGAGTTGAAAAATGGAGCTCAGGGGCACAGCAATTCACAAACCTGCAGAGTTATAAATGATAACTCTCCTCCACAAATATATTGAGGGAAGGCAACGAAGAGGATTTGAAAGCAAGGCAGAATTGCAGGAAACAGATTTCAGGAGGGAGATTCGAATCGCCTTTAAAGCACAGGAAAAGCGGCAAAACCTCGACAATGATGCCCTTGGGCAAAAAGGGCGTATGAGATTTTTCCTGAATATATTCAGGATAAAAACGCATACGCCCTTTTTGGCCAACCAAGCAACCTGGAAAGGCAAATCAGCGCTACAAAGAAGTCTCGCTTCCCATCGGTCAAAAGGGCCATGCTGAATAAAGTGTCAAAACCAGAAATGCAGGACAGGCCATGGAGAAACGGGAGCCTTGCTACGCTGATGGGCGGGATGTAAATTGCCAACAGCCACTCTGGAGAAGTGTACGGTGTGTCTTGAAACATCTAAAAAACTCAGCTTAGAGAGCATAGGGCACTTCCACTCATGGGCGTATAAATTGGGAAAACTAAAAATCAGCAAGACACAGGCACCCCAATGTTTACGGCTGCTCTGTTGACAAGAACCTCCACTTCGTTACACCGTAAATATCCCAGGAAAGAGAAAAATGGATAAAGAACTTGTGTTCCTTATGTAGAATGGAATATCACTCAGCCATGAAATCAACGTCATAAGGCTAATAGCAGCATGATGAGTGGATTTAGGTATAACGATTCTACGTGAAATAAGTCACACAGAAAAAGACAGTTATCATAAGATATCACTTATAGAGGGAGTGTAAAAACCGCTACACTTGAACTGAATTACAAAACGGAAGAGAGTCACACGTTTAGAAAACACACTATGGCTGCTTAACGGGAAAGGTGAGGTGGGGTGATGCATAAAACCAGGGTTTCAAATTAGCTCAGATACCGTTCCATAAACCCAATATGTAATAGGAAAGACCTACTGCTTGCTCAGTGAACGGGACTCAACACCCGCTATTCACCGCCCAAGAATATATCTGACTAGTAAGAATCTTAAAACCTATGTGTTGATATCTCTCTGTAAGTTACTGAAGTGGGTGTAAAGCGGCATAAACACAGCAGTGAAAAGCAGCTAAACCCCATTATAAAAATCAATTACTTTTAAAAACCCGTGAAGCAAAGACAGTGAAAGAGAGAGAAATTCTTACAAAATTCGTTCAGGGGCTGTGATGCCACCTGGATTGACCATATCTAGACCCACAGCTGATTGAGACATAAGGGTGGACACTTTTGGGGCTGAGAGTTTTGGTGAGGTTGCGTGAGCAAACACAGACCCTTGAAAGTAATACTGCGTGGTACCCATCCCATGGGTCCCAAATCTCAAGGTTCAAGGGCACCTTCCTACATCGAAAATATGCATGAGAAACCCAGAAGATGGTACACCGTGTGATCGGGAAAGGTTTCTAAAACGCACCTCATTTCTCATCTCCTTGTGCTCGGGTTCGCCATTCCAGCCGCTTTCCTAGCAATCTCCCTCCTTGGAGAATCAGCACCTTTAACCTCCTGTTCCGTACAGGTTGCAATTTGTCCTGAGGATGAACGGGAAGAGGGGGAAGCAATGAGAGACTAGCTCTAGGTCTTGGGACAGGCACAGGCCACTCTATTTTCCCATCAGAAAGAAGAATTAACCACAGGCTCAGCCTGCCGCCCGGAAGCAGAATAGGGTCTGAAGCAATCCTGCGCATTTGCGGCCAGCTCCCAAGAAAGCGAGTTGAAAAATGGAGCTCAGGGGCACTGCAATGCACAAACCTGCAGTGTTATAAATGATAACTCTCGTCCACAAATATATTAAGGGAAGGCAACGAAGAGGATTTGAAAGCAAGGCAGAATTGCAGGAAACAGATTTCAGGAGGGAGATTCGAATCGCCTTTAAAGCACAGGAAAAGCGGCAAAACCTCGACAATGATGCCCATGGCCAAAAAGGGCGTATGAGTTTTTTCCTGAATATATTCAGGAAAAAAACCCATACGCCCTTTTTGGCCAACCAAGCAACCTGGAAAGGCAAATCAGCGCTACAAAGAAGTCTCGCTTCCCATCGGTCAAAAGGACCATGCTGAATAAAGTGTCAAAACCAGAAATGCAGGACAGGCCATGGAGAAACGGGAGCCTTGCTACGCTGATGGGCGGGATGTAAATTGCCAACAGCCACTCTGGAGAAGTGTACGGTGTGTCTTGAAACATCTAAAAAACTCAGCTTAGAGAGCATAGGGCACTTCCACTAATGGGCGTATAAATTGGGAAAACTAAAAATCAGCAAGACACAGGCACCCCAATGTTTACGGCTGCTCTGTTGACAAGAACCTCCACTTTGTTACACCTTAAATATCCCAGGAAAGAGAAAAATGGATAAAGAAGTTGTGGTCCTTATGTACAATGGAATATCACTCAGCCATGAAATCAACGTCATAAGGCTAATAGCAGCATGATGAGTGGATTTAGGTATGACGATTCTACGTGAAATAAGTCACACAGAAAAAGACACTTATCATAAGATATCACTTATAGAGGGAGTGTAAAAACCGCTACACTTGAACTGAATTACAAAACAGAAGAGAGTCACACGTTTAGAAAACACACTATGGCTGCTTAACGGGAAAGGTGAGGTGGGGTGATGCATAAAACCAGGGTTTCAAATTAGCTCAGATACCGTTCCATAAACCCAATATGTAATAGACAAGACCTACTCCTTGCTCAGTGAACGGGACTCAACACCCGCTATTCACCGCCCAAGAATATATCTGACTAGTAAGAATCTTAAAACCTATGTGTTGATATCTCTCTGTAAGTTACTCAAGTGGGTGTAAAGCGGCATAAACCCAGCAGTGAAAAGCAGCTAAACCCCATTATAAAAATCAATTACTTTTAAAAACCCGTGAAGCAAAGACAGTGAAAGAGAGAGAAATTCTTACAAAATTCGTTCAGGGGCTGTGATGCCACCTGGATTGACGATATCTAGACCCACAGCTGATTGAGACATAAGGGTGGACACTTTTGGGGCTGAGAGGTTTGGTGAGGTTGGGTGAGCAAACGCAGACCCTTGAAAGTAATACTGCGTGGTACCCATCCCATGGGTCCCAAATCTCCAGGTTCAAGGGCACCTTCCTACATCGAAAACATGCATGAGAAACCCAGAAGATGATACACCGTGTGATCGGGAAAGGTTTCTAAAACGCACCTCATTTCTCATCTCCTTGTGCTCGGGTTCGCCATTCCAGCCGCTTTCCTAGCAATCTCCCTCCTTGGAGAATCAGCACCTTTAACCTCCTGTTCCGTACAGGTTGCAATTTGTCCTGAGGATGAACGGGAAGAGGGGGAAGCAATGAGAGACTAGCTCTAGGTCTTGGGACAGGCACAGGCCACTCTATTTTCCCATCAGAAAGAAGAATTAACCACAGGCTCAGCCTGCCGCCCGGAAGCAGAATAGGGCCTGAAGCAATCCTGCGCTTTTGCGGCCAGCTCCCAAGAAAGCGAGTTGAAAAATGGAGCTCAGGGGCACTGCAATGCACAAACCTGCAGAGTTATAAATGATAACTCTCGTCCACAAATATATTGAGGGAAGGCAACGAAGAGGATTTGAAAGCAAGGCAGAATTGCAGGAAACAGATTTCAGGAGGGAGATTCGAATCGCCTTTAAAGCACAGGAAAAGCGGCAAAACCTCGACAATGATGCCCATGGCCAAAAAGGGCGTATGAGTTTTTTCCTGAATATATTCAGGAAAAAAACGCATACGCCCTTTTTGGCCAACCAAGCAACCTGGAAAGGCAAATCAGCGCTACAAAGAAGTCTCGCTTCCCATCGGTCAAAAGGGCCATGCTGAATAAAGTGTCAAAACCAGAAATGCAGGACAGGCCATGGAGAAACGGGAGCCTTGCTACGCTGATGGGCGGGATGTAAATTGCCAACAGCCACTCTGGAGAAGTGTACGGTGTGTCTTGAAACATCTAAAAAACTCAGCTTAGAGAGCATAGGGCACTTCCAGTAATGGGCGTATAAATTGGGAAAACTAAAAATCAGCAAGACACAGGCACCCCAATGTTTACGGCTGCTCTGTTGACAAGAACCTCCACTTCGTTACAACGTAAATATCCCAGGAAAGAGAAAAATGGATAAAGAAGTTGTGGTCCTTATGTACAATGGAATATCACTCAGCCATGAAATCAACGTCATAAGGCTAGTAGCAGCATGATGAGTGGATTTAGGTATGACGATTCTACGTGAAATAAGTCACACAGAAAAAGACACTTATCATAAGATATCACTTATAGAGGGAGTGTAAAAACCGCTACACTTGAACTGAATTACAAAACAGAAGAGAGTCACACGTTTAGAAAACACACTATGGCTGCTTAACGGGAAAGGTGAGGTGGGGTGATGCATAAAACCAGGGTTTCAAATTAGCTCAGATACCGTTCCATAAACCCAATATGTAATAGGCAAGACCTACTGCTTGCTCAGTAAACGGGACTCAACACCCGCTATTCACCGCCCAAGAATATATCTGACTAGTAAGAATCTTAAAACCTATGTGTTGATATCTCTCTGTAAGTTACTCAAGTGGGTGTAAAGCGGCATAAACCCAGCAGTGAAAAGCAGCTAAACCCCATTATAAAAATCAATTACTTTTAAAAACCCGTGAAGCAAAGACAGTGAAAGTGAGAGAAATTCTTACAAAACTCGTTCAGGGGCTGTGATGCCACCTGGATTGACCATATCTAGACCCACAGCTGATTGAGACATAAGGGTGGACACTTTTGGGGCTGAGAGGTTTGGTGAGGTTGGGTGAGCAAACGCAGACCCTTGAAAGTAATTCTGCGTGGTACCCATCCCATGGGTCCCAAATCTCCAGGTTCAAGGGCACCTTCCTACATCAAAAGCATGCATGAGAAACCCAGAAGATGGTACACCGTGTGATCGGGAAAGGTTTCTAAAACGCACCTCATTTCTCATCTCCTTGTGCTCGGGTTCGCCATTCCAGCCGCTGTCCTAGCAATCTCCCTCCTTGGAGAATCAGCACCTTTAACCTCCTGTTCCGTACAGGTTGCAATTTGTCCTGAGGATGAACGGGAAGAGGGGGAACCAATGAGAGACTAGCTCTAGGTCTTGGGACAGGCACAGGTCACTCTATTTTCCCATCAGAAAGAAGAATTAACCACAGGCTCAGCCTGCCGCCCGGAAGCAGAATAGGGTCTGAAGCAATCCTGCCCTTTTGCGGCCAGCTCCCAAGAAAGCGAGTTGAAAAATGGAGCTCAGGGGCACAGCAATTCACAAACCTGCAGAGTTATAAATGATAACTCTCCTCCACAAATATATTGAGGGAAGGCAACGAAGAGGATTTGAAAGCAAGGCAGAATTGCAGGAAACAGATTTCAGGAGGGAGATTCGAATCGCCTTTAAAGCACAGGAAAAGCGGCAAAACCTCGACAATGATGCCCTTGGGCAAAAAGGGCGTATGAGATTTTTCCTGAATATATTCAGGAAAAAAACGCATACGCCCTTTTTGGCCAACCAAGCAACCTGGAAAGGCAAATCAGCGCTACAAAGAAGTCTCGCTTCCCATCGGTCAAAAGGGCCATGCTGAATAAAGTGTCAAAACCAGAAATGCAGGACAGGCCATGGAGAAACGGGAGCCTTGCTACGCTGATGGGCGGGATGTAAATTGCCAACAGCCACTCTGGAGAAGTGTACGGTGTGTCTTGAAACATCTAAAAAACTCAGCTTAGAGAGCATAGGGCACTTCCACTCATGGGCGTATAAATTGGGAAAACTAAAAATCAGCAAGACACAGGCACCCCAATGTTTACGGCTGCTCTGTTGACAAGAACCTCCACTTCGTTACACCGTAAATATCCCAGGAAAGAGAAAAATGGATAAAGAACTTGTGGTCCTTATGTACAATGGAATATCACTAAGCCATGAAATCAACGTCATAAGGCTAATAGCAGCATGATGAGTGGATTTAGGTATGCCGATTCTACGTGAAATAAGTCACACAGAAAAAGACACTTATCATAAGATATCACTTATAGAGGGAATGTAAAAACCGCTACACTTGAACTGAATTACAAAACAGAAGAGAGTCACACGTTTAGAAAACACACTATGGCTGCTTAACGGGAAAGGTGAGGTGGGGTGATGCATAAAACCAGGGATTCAAATTAGCTCAGATACCGTTCCGTAAACCCAATATGTAATAGACAAGACCTACTCCTTGTTCAGTGAACGGGACTCAACACCCGCTATTCACCGCCCAAGAATATATCTGACTAGTAAGAATCTTAAAACCTATGTGTTGATATCTCTCTGTAAGTTACTCAAGTGGGTGTAAAGCGGCATAAACACAGCAGTGAAAAGCAGCTAAACCCCATTATAAAAATCAATTACTTTTAAAAACCCGTGAAGCAAAGACAGTGAAAGAGAGAGAAATTCTTACAAAATTCGTTCAGGGGCTGTGATGCCACCTGGATTGACCATATCTAGACCCACAGCTGATTGAGACATAAGGGTGGACACTTTTGGGGCTGAGAGTTTTGGTGAGGTTGCGTGAGCAAACACAGACCCTTGAAAGTAATACTGCGTGGTACCCATCCCATGGGTCCCAAATCTCCAGGTTCAAGGGCACCTTCCTACATCGAAAATATGCATGAGAAACCCAGAAGATGGTACACCGTGTGATCGGGAAAGGTTTCTAAAACGCACCTCATTTCTCATCTCCTTGTGCTCGGGTTCGGCATTCCAGCCGCTTTCCTAGCAATCTCCCTCCTTGGAGAATCAGCACCTTTAACCTCCTGTTCCGTACAGGTTGCAATTTGTCCTGAGGATGAACGGGAAGAGGGGGAAGCAATGAGAGACTAGCTCTAGGTCTTGGGACAGGCACAGGCCACTCTATTTTCCCATCAGAAAGAAGAATTAACCACAGGCTCAGCCTGCCGCCCGGAAGCAGAATAGGGTCTGAAGCAATCCTGCGCTTTTGCGGCCAGCTCCCAAGAAAGCGAGTTGAAAAATGGAGCTCAGGGGCACAGCAATTCACAAACCTGCAGAGTTATAAATGATAACTCTCCTCCACAAATATATTGAGGGAAGGCAACGAAGAGGATTTGAAAGCAAGGCAGAATTGCAGGAAACAGATTTCAGGAGGGAGATTCGAATCGCCTTTAAAGCACAGGAAAAGCGGCAAAACCTCGACAATGATGCCCATGGCCAAAAAGGGCGTATGAGTTTTTTCCTGAATATATTCAGGAAAAAAACGCATACGCCCTTTTTGGCCAACCAAGCAACCTGGAAAGGCAAATCAGCGCTACAAAGAAGTCTCACTTCCCATCGGTCAAAAGGGCCATGCTGAATAAAGTGTCAAAACCAGAAATGCAGGACAGGCCATGGAGAAACGGGAGCCTTGCTACGCTGATGGGCGGGATGTAAATTGCCAACAGCCACTCTGGAGAAGTGTACGGTGTGTCTTGAAACATCTAAAAAACTCAGCTTAGAGAGCATAGGGCACTTCCAGTAATGGGCGTATAAATTGGGAAAACTAAAAATCAGCAAGACACAGGCACCCCAATGTTTACGGCTGCTCTGTTGACAAGAACCTCCACTTCGTTACACCTTAAATATCCCAGGAAAGAGAAAAATGGATAAAGAAGTTGTGGTCCTTATGTACAATGGAATATCACTCAGCCATGAAATCAACGTCATAAGGCTAGTAGCAGCATGATGAGTGGATTTAGGTATGACGATTCTACGTGAAATAAGTCACACAGAAAAAGACACTTATCATAAGATATCACTTATAGAGGGAATGTAAAAACCGCTACACTTGAACTGAATTACAAAACAGAAGAGAGTCACACGTTTAGAAAACAAACTATGGCTGCTTAACGGGAAAGGTGAGGTGGGGTGATGCATAAAACCAGGGTTTCAAATTAGCTCAGATACCGTTCCGTAAACCCAATATGTAATAGACAAGACCTACTCCTTGCTCAGTGAACGGGACTCAACACCCGCTATTCACCGCCCAAGAATATATCTGACTAGTAAGAATCTTAAAACCTATGTGTTGATATCTCTCTGTAAGTTACTCAAGTGGGTGTAAAGCGGCATAAACCCAGCAGTGAAAAGCAGCTAAACCCCATTATAAAAATCAATTACTTTTAAAAACCCGTGAAGCAAAGACAGTGAAAGAGAGAGAAATCCTTACAAAATTCGTTCAGGGGCTGTGATGCCACCTGGATTGACCATATCTAGACCCACAGCTGATTGAGACCTAAGGGTGGACACTTTTGGGGCTGAGAGGTTTGGTGAGGTTGGGTGAGCAAACGCAGACCCTTGAAAGTAATACTGCGTGGTACCCATCCCATGGGTCCCAAATCTCCAGGTTCAAGGGCACCTTCCTACATCAAAAACATGCATGAGAAACCCAGAAGATGGTACACCGTGTGATCGGGAAAGGTTTCTAAAACGCACCTCATTTCTCATCTCCTTGTGCTCGGGTTCGCCATTCCAGCCGCTTTCCTAGCAATCTCCCTCCTTGGAGAATCAGCACCTTTAACCTCCTGTTCCGTACAGGTTGCAATTTTTCCTGAGGATGAACGGGAAGAGGGGGAACCAATGAGAGACTAGCTCTAGGTCTTGGGACAGGCACAGGTCACTCTATTTTCCCATCAGAAAGAAGAATTAACCACAGGCTCAGCCTGCCGCCCGGAAGCAGAATAGGGCCTGAAGCAATCCTGCGCTTTTGCGCCCAGCTCCCAAGAAAGTGAGTTGAAAAATGGAGCTCAGGGGCACAGCAATTCACAAACCTGCAGAGTTATAAATGATAACTCTCCTCCACAAATATATTGAGGGAAGGCAACGAAGAGGATTTGAAAGCAAGGCAGAATTGCAGGAAACAGATTTCAGGAGGGAGATTCGAATCGCCTTTAAAGCACAGGAAAAGCGGCAAAACCTCGACAATGATGCCCATGGCCAAAAAGGGCGTATGAGTTTTTTCCTGAATATATTCAGGAAAAAAACGCATACGCCCTTTTTGGCCAACCAAGCAACCTGGAAAGGCAAATCAGCGCTACAAAGAAGTCTCGCTTCCCATCGTTCAAAAGGGCCATGCTGAATAAAGTGTCAAAACCAGAAATGCAGGACAGGCCATGGAGAAACGGGAGCCTTGCTACGCTGATGGGCGGGATGTAAATTGCCAACAGCCACTCTGGAGAAGTGTACGGTGTGTCTTGAAACATAAAAAACTCAGCTTAGAGAGCATAGGGCACTTCCACTCATGGGCGTATAAATTGGGAAAACTAAAAATCAGCAAGACACAGGCACCCCAATGTTTACGGCTGCTCTGTTGACAAGAACCTCCACTTCGTTACACCGTAAATATCCCAGGAAAGAGAAAAATGGATAAAGAATTTGTGGTCCTTATGTACAATGGAATATCACTCAGCCATGAAATCAACGTCATAAGGCTAGTAGCAGCATGATGAGTGGATTTAGGTATGACGATTCTACGTGAAATAAGTCACACAGAAAAAGACACTTATCATAAGATATCACTTATAGAGGGAGTGTAAAAACCGCTACACTTGAACTGAGTTACAAAACAGAAGAGAGTCACACGTTTAGAAAACACACTATGGCTGCTTAACGGGAAAGGTGAGGTGGGGTGATGCATCAAAACAGGGTTTCAAATTAGCTCAGATACCGTTCCATAAACCCAATATGTAATAGACAAGACCTACTCCTTGCTCAGTGAACGGGACTCAACACCCGCTATTCACCGCCCAAGAATATATCTGACTAGTAAGAATCTTAAAACCTATGTGTTGATATCTCTCTGTAAGTTACTCAAGTGGGTGTAAAGCGGCATAAACCCAGCAGTGAAAAGCAGCTAAACCCCATTATAAAAATCAATTACTTTTAAAAACCCGTGAAGCAAAGACAGTGAAAGAGAGAGAAATTCTTACAAAACTCGTTCAGGGGCTGTGATGCCACCTGGATTGACCATATCTAGACCCACAGCTGATTGAGACATAAGGGTGGACACTTTTGGGGCTGAGAGGTTTGGTGAGGTTGGGTGAGCAAACGCAGACCCTTGAAAGTAATACTGCGTGGTACCCATCCCATGGGTCCCAAATCTCCAGGTTCAAGGGCACCTTCCTACATCGAAAACATGCATGAGAAACCCAGAAGATGGTACACCGTGTGATCGGGAAAGGTTTCTAAAACGCACCTCATTTCTCATCTCCTTGTGCTCGGGTTCGCCATTCCAGCCGCTTTCCTAGCAATCTCCCTCCTTGGAGAATCAGCACCTTTAACCTCCTGTTCCGTACAGGTTGCAATTTGTCCTGAGAATGAACGGGAAGAGGGGGAACCAATGAGAGACTAGCTCTAGGTCTTGGGACAGGCACAGGTCACTCTATTTTCCCATCAGAAAGAAGAATTAACCACAGGCTCAGCCTGCCGCCCGGAAGCAGAATAGGGCCTGAAGCAATCCTGCGTTTTTGCGGCCAGCTCCCAAGAAAGTGAGTTGAAAAATGGAGCTCAGGGGCACAGCAATTCACAAACCTGCAGAGTTATAAATGATAACTCTCCTCCACAAATATATTGAGGGAAGGCAACGAAGAGGATTTGAAAGCAAGGCAGAATTGCAGGAAACAGATTTCAGGAGGGAGATTCGAATCGCCTTTAAAGCACAGGAAAAGCGGCAAAACCTCGACAATGATGCCCATGGCCAAAAAGGGCGTATGAGTTTTTTCCTGAATATATTCAGGAAAAAAACGCATACGCCCTTTTTGGCCAACCAAGCAACCTGGAAAGGCAAATCAGCGCTACAAAGAAGTCTCGCTTCCCATCGGTCAAAAGGGCCATGCTGAATAAAGTGTCAAAACCAGAAATGCAGGACAGGCCATGGAGAAACGGGAGCCTTGCTACGCTGATGGGCAGGATGTAAATTGCCAACAGCCACTCTGGAGAAGTGTACGGTGTGTCTTGAAACATCTAAAAAACTCAGCTTAGAGAGCATAGGGCACTTCCACTCATGGGCGTATAAATTGGGAAAACTAAAAATCAGCAAGACACAGGCACCCCAATGTTTACGGCTGCTCTGTTGACAAGAACCTCCACTTCGTTACACCGTAAATATCCCAGGAAAGAGAAAAATGGATAAAGAACTTGTGTTCCTTATGTACAATGGAATATCACTCAGCCATGAAATCAACGTCATAAGGCTAATAGCAGCATGATGAGTGGATTTAGGTATGACGATTCTACGTGAAATAATCACACAGAAAAAGACAGTTATCATAAGATATCACTTATAGAGGGAGTGTAAAAACCGCTACACTTGAACTGAGTTACAAAACAGAAGAGAGTCACACGTTTAGAAAACACACTATGGCTGCTTAACGGGAAAGGTGAGGTGGGGTGATGCATAAAACCAGGGTTTCAAATTAGCTCAGATACCGTTCCATAAACCCAATATGTAATAGGCAAGACCTACTGCTTGCTCAGTGAACGGGACTCAACACCCGCTATTCACCGCCCAAGAATATATCTGACTAGTAAGAATCTTAAAACCTATGTGTTGATATCTCTCTGTAAGTTACTCAAGTGGGTGTAAAGCGGCATAAACCCAGCAGTGAAAAGCAGCTAAACCCCATTATAAAAATCAATTACTTTTAAAAACCCGTGAAGCAAAGACAGTGAAAGAGAGAGAAATTCTTACAAAATTCGTTCAGGGGCTGTGATGCCACCTGGATTGACCATATCTAGACCCACAGCTGATTGAGACATAAGGGTGGACACTTTTGGGGCTGAGAGTTTTGGTGAGGTTGGGTGAGCAAACGCAGACCCTTGAAAGTAATACTGCGTGGTACCCATCCCATGGGTCCCAAATCTCCAGGTTCAAGGGCACCTTCCTACATCAAAAACATGCATGAGAAACCCAGAAGATGGTACACCGTGTGATCGGGAAAGGTTTCTAAAACGCACCTCATTTCTCATCTCCTTGTGCTCGGGTTCGCCATTCCAGCTGCTTTCCTAGCAATCTCCCTCCTTGGAGAATCAGCACCTTTAACCTCCTGTTCCGTACAGGTTGCAATTTGTCCTGAGGATGAACGGGAAGAGGGGGAACAAATGAGAGACTAGCTGTAGGTCTTGGGACAGGCACAGGCCACTCTATTTTCCCATCAGAAAGAAGAATTAACCACAGGCTCAGCCTGCCGCCCGGAAGCAGAATAGGGTCTGAAGCAATCCTGCGCTTTTGCGGCCAGCTCCCAAGAAAGCGAGTTGAAAAATGGAGCTCAGGGGCACAGCAATTCACAAACCTGAAGAGTTATAAATGATAACTCTCCTCCACAAATATATTGAGGGAAGGCAACGAAGAGGATTTGAAAGCAAGGCAGAATTGCAGGAAACAGATTTCAGGAGGGAGATTCGAATCGCCTTTAAAGCACAGGAAAAGCAGCAAAACCTCGACAATGATGCCCATGGCCAAAAAGGGCGTATGAGTTTTTTCCTGAATATATTCAGGAAAAAAACCCATACGCCCTTTTTGGCCAACCAAGCAACCTGGAAAGGCAAATCAGCGCTACAAAGAAGTCTCGCTTCCCATCGGTCAAAAGGGCCATGCTGAATAAAGTGTCAAAACCAGAAATGCAGGACAGGCCATGGAGAAACGGGAGCCTTGCTACGCTGATGGGCGGGATGTAAATTGCCAACAGCCACTCTGGAGAAGTGTACGGTGTGTCTTGAAACATCTAAAAAACTCAGCTTAGAGAGCATAGGGCACTTCCACTCATGGGCGTATAAATTGGGAAAACTAAAAATCAGCAAGACACAGGCACCCCAATGTTTATGGCTGCTCTGTTGACAAGAACCTCCACTTCGTTACACCGTAAATATCCCAGGAAAGAGAAAAATGGATAAAGAACTTGTGTTCCTTATGTACAATGGAATATCACTCAGCCATGAAATCAACGTCATAAGGCTAATAGCAGCATGATGAGTGGATTTAGGTATAACGATTCTACGTGAAATAAGTCACACAGAAAAAGACAGTTATCATAAGATATCACTTATAGAGGGAGTGTAAAAACCGCTACACTTGAACTG
This sequence comes from Eschrichtius robustus, assembly GCF_028021215.1. Classification (NCBI taxonomy): domain Eukaryota; kingdom Metazoa; phylum Chordata; class Mammalia; order Artiodactyla; family Eschrichtiidae; genus Eschrichtius; species Eschrichtius robustus. The sequence continues at coordinate 87,236 of NW_027175460.1, forward strand.
AATTACAAAACGGAAGAGAGTCACACGTTTAGAAAACACACTATGGCTGCTTAACGGGAAAGGTGAGGTGGGGTGATGCATAAAACCAGGGTTTCAAATTAGCTCAGATACCGTTCCATAAACCCAATATGTAATAGGCAAGACCTACTGCTTGCTCAGTGAACGGGACTCAACACCCGCTATTCACCGCCCAAGAATATATCTGACTAGTAAGAATCTTAAAACCTATGTGTTGATATCTCTCTGTAAGTTACTCAAGTGGGTTTAAAGCGGCATAAACACAGCAGTGAAAAGCAGCTAAACCCCATTATAAAAATCAATTACTTTTAAAAACCCGTGAAGCAAAGACAGTGAAAGAGAGAGAAATTCTTACAAAACTCGTTCAGGGGCTGTGATGCCACCTGGATTGACCATATCTAGACCCACAGCTGATTGAGACATAAGGGTGGACACTTTTGGGGCTGAGAGGTTTTGTGAGGTTGGGTGAGCAAACGCAGACCCTTGAAAGTAATACTGCGTGGTACCCATCCCATGGGTCCCAAATCTCCAGGTTCAAGGGCACCTTCCTACATCGAAAACATGCATGAGAAACCCAGAAGATGGTACACCGTGTGATCGGGAAAGGTTTCTAAAACGCACCTCATTTCTCATCTCCTTGTGCTCGGGTTCGCCATTCCAGCCGCTTTCCTAGCAATCTCCCTCCTTGGAGAATCAGCACCTTTAACCTCCTGTTCCGTACAGGTTGCAATTTGTCCTGAGGATGAACGGGAAGAGGGGGAAGCAATGAGAGACTAGCTCTAGGTCTTGGGACAGGCACAGGCCACTCTATTTTCCCATCAGAAAGAAGAATTAACCACAGGCTCAGCCTGCCGCCCGGAAGCAGAATAGGGTCTGAAGCAATCCTGCGCATTTGCGGCCAGCTCCCAAGAAAGCGAGTTGAAAAATGGAGCCCAGGGGCACTGCAATGCACAAACCTGCAGAGTTATAAATGATAACTCTCGTCCACAAATATATTGAGGGAAGGCAACGAAGAGGATTTGAAAGCAAGGCAGAATTGCAGGAAACAGATTTCAGGAGGGAGATTCGAATCGCCTTTAAAGCACAGGAAAAGCGGCAAAACCTCGACAATGATGCCCATGGCCAAAAAGGGCGTATGAGTTTTTTCCTGAATATATTCAGGAAAAAAACCCATACGCCCTTTTTGGCCAACCAAGCAACCTGGAAAGGCAAATCAGCGCTACAAAGAAGTCTCGCTTCCCATCGGTCAAAAGGGCCATGCTGAATAAAGTGTCAAAACCAGAAATGCAGGACAGGCCATGGAGAAACGGGAGCCTTGCTACGCTGATGGGCGGGATGTAAATTGCCAACAGCCACTCTGGAGAAGTGTACGGTGTGTCTTGAAACATCTAAAAAACTCAGCTTAGAGAGCATAGGGCACTTCCACTAATGGGCGTATAAATTGGGAAAACTAAAAATCAGCAAGTCACAGGCACCCCAATGTTTACGGCTGCTCTGTTGACAAGAACCTCCACTTTGTTACACCTTAAATATCCCAGGAAAGAGAAAAATGGATAAAGAAGTTGTGGTCCTTATGTACAATGGAATATCACTCAGCCATGAAATCAACGTCATAAGGCTAGTAGCAGCATGATGAGTGGATTTAGGTATGACGATTCTACGTGAAATAAGTCACACAGAAAAAGACACTTATCATAAGATATCACTTATAGAGGGAATGTAAAAACCGCTACACTTGAACTGAATTACAAAACAGAAGAGAGTCACACGTTTAGAAAACACACTATGGCTGCTTAACGGGAAAGGTGAGGTGGGGTGATGCATAAAACCAGGGATTCAAATTAGCTCAGATACCGTTCCGTAAACCCAATATGTAATAGACAAGACCTACTCCTTGCTCAGTGAACGGGACTCAACACCCGCTATTCACCGCCCAAGAATATATCTTACTAGTAAGAATCTTAAAACCTATGTGTTGATATCTCTCTGTAAGTTACTCAAGTGGGTGTAAAGCGGCATAAACACAGCAGTGAAAAGCAGCTAAACCCCATTATAAAAATCAATTACTTTTAAAAACCCGTGAAGCAAAGACAGTGAAAGAGAGAGAAATTCTTACAAAATTCGTTCAGGGGCTGTGATGCCACCTGGATTGACCATATCTAGACCCACAGCTGATTGAGACATAAGGGTGGACACTTTTGGGGCTGAGAGTTTTGGTGAGGTTGCGTGAGCAAACACAGACCCTTGAAAGTAATACTGCGTGGTACCCATCCCATGGGTCCCAAATCTCCAGGTTCAAGGGCACCTTCCTACATCGAAAATATGCATGAGAAACCCAGAAGATGGTACACCGTGTGATCGGGAAAGGTTTCTAAAACGCACCTCATTTCTCATCTCCTTGTGCTCGGGTTCGCCATTCCAGCCGCTTTCCTAGCAATCTCCCTCCTTGGAGAATCAGCACCTTTAACCTCCTGTTCCGTACAGGTTGCAATTTGTCCTGAGGATGAACGGGAAGAGGGGGAAGCAATGAGAGACTAGCTCTAGGTCTTGGGACAGGCACAGGCCACTCTATTTTCCCATCAGAAAGAAGAATTAACCACAGGCTCAGCCTGCCGCCCGGAAGCAGAATAGGGTCTGAAGCAATCCTGCGCTTTTGCGGCCAGCTCCCAAGAAAGCGAGTTGAAAAATGGAGCTCAGGGGCACAGCAATTCACAAACCTGCAGAGTTATAAATGATAACTCTCCTCCACAAATATATTGAGGGAAGGCAACGAAGAGGATTTGAAAGCAAGGCAGAATTGCAGGAAACAGATTTCAGGAGGGAGATTCGAATCGCCTTTAAAGCACAGGAAAAGCGGCAAAACCTCGACAATGATGCCCATGGCCAAAAAGGGCGTATGAGTTTTTTCCTGAATATATTCAGGAAAAAAACGCATACGCCCTTTTTGGCCAACCAAGCAACCTGGAAAGGCAAATCAGCGCTACAAAGAAGTCTCACTTCCCATCGGTCAAAAGGGCCATGCTGAATAAAGTGTCAAAACCAGAAATGCAGGACAGGCCATGGAGAAACGGGAGCCTTGCTACGCTGATGGGCGGGATGTAAATTGCCAACAGCCACTCTGGAGAAGTGTACGGTGTGTCTTGAAACATATAAAAAACTCAGCTTAGAGAGCATAGGGCACTTCCACTCATGGGCGTATAAATTGGGAAAACTAAAAATCAGCAAGACACAGGCACCCCAATGTTTACGGCTGCTCTGTTGACAAGAACCTCCACTTCGTTACACCGTAAATATCCCAGGAAAGAGAAAAATGGATAAAGAACTTGTGTTCCTTATGTACAATGGAATATCACTCAGCCATGAAATCAACGTCATAAGGCTAGAGGGAGCATGATGAGTGGATTTAGGTATGCCGATTCTACGTGAAATAAGTCACACAGAAAAAGACACTTATCATAAGATATCACTTATAGAGGGAATGTAAAAACCGCTACACTTGAACTGAATTACAAAACAGAAGAGAGTCACACGTTTAGAAAACAAACTATGGCTGCTTAACGGGAAAGGTGAGGTGGGGTGATGCATAAAACCAGGGTTTCAAATTAGCTCAGATACCGTTCCGTAAACCCAATATGTAATAGACAAGACCTACTCCTTGCTCAGTGAACGGGACTCAACACCCGCTATTCACCGCCCAAGAATATATCTGACTAGTAAGAATCTTAAAACCTATGTGTTGATATCTCTCTGTAAGTTACTCAAGTGGGTGTAAAGCGGCATAAACCCAGCAGTGAAAAGCAGCTAAACCCCATTATAAAAATCAATTACTTTTAAAAACCCGTGAAGCAAAGACAGTGAAAGAGAGAGAAATCCTTACAAAATTCGTTCAGGGGCTGTGATGCCACCTGGATTGACCATATCTAGACCCACAGCTGATTGAGACCTAAGGGTGGACACTTTTGGGGCTGAGAGGTTTGGTGAGGTTGGGTGAGCAAACGCAGACCCTTGAAAGTAATACTGCGTGGTACCCATCCCATGGGTCCCAAATCTCCAGGTTCAAGGGCACCTTCCTACATCAAAAACATGCATGAGAAACCCAGAAGATGGTACACCGTGTGATCGGGAAAGGTTTCTAAAACGCACCTCATTTCTCATCTCCTTGTGCTCGGGTTCGCCATTCCAGCCGCTTTCCTAGCAATCTCCCTCCTTGGAGAATCAGCACCTTTAACCTCCTGTTCCGTACAGGTTGCAATTTTTCCTGAGGATGAACGGGAAGAGGGGGAACCAATGAGAGACTAGCTCTAGGTCTTGGGACACGCACAGGTCACTCTATTTTCCCATCAGAAAGAAGAATTAACCACAGGCTCAGCCTGCCGCCCGGAAGCAGAATAGGGCCTGAAGCAATCCTGCGCTTTTGCGGCCAGCTCCCAAGAAAGTGAGTTGAAAAATGGAGCTCAGGGGCACAGCAATTCACAAACCTGCAGAGTTATAAATGATAACTCTCCTCCACAAATATATTGAGGGAAGGCAACGAAGAGGATTTGAAAGCAAGGCAGAATTGCAGGAAACAGATTTCAGGAGGGAGATTCGAATCGCCTTTAAAGCACAGGAAAAGCGGCAAAACCTCGACAATGATGCCCATGGCCAAAAAGGGCGTATGAGTTTTTTCCTGAATATATTCAGGAAAAAAACGCATACGCCCTTTTTGGCCAACCAAGCAACCTGGAAAGGCAAATCAGCGCTACAAAGAAGTCTCGCTTCCCATCGTTCAAAAGGGCCATGCTGAATAAAGTGTCAAAACCAGAAATGCAGGACAGGCCATGGAGAAACGGGAGCCTTGCTACGCTGATGGGCGGGATGTAAATTGCCAACAGCCACTCTGGAGAAGTGTACGGTGTGTCTTGAAACATAAAAAACTCAGCTTAGAGAGCATAGGGCACTTCCACTCATGGGCGTATAAATTGGGAAAACTAAAAATCAGCAAGACACAGGCACCCCAATGTTTACGGCTGCTCTGTTGACAAGAACCTCCACTTCGTTACACCGTAAATATCCCAGGAAAGAGAAAAATGGATAAAGAATTTGTGGTCCTTATGTACAATGGAATATCACTCAGCCATGAAATCAACGTCATAAGGCTAGTAGCAGCATGATGAGTGGATTTAGGTATGACGATTCTACGTGAAATAAGTCACACAGAAAAAGACACTTATCATAAGATATCACTTATAGAGGGAGTGTAAAAACCGCTACACTTGAACTGAGTTACAAAACAGAAGAGAGTCACACGTTTAGAAAACACACTATGGCTGCTTAACGGGAAAGGTGAGGTGGGGTGATGCATCAAAACAGGGTTTCAAATTAGCTCAGATACCGTTCCATAAACCCAATATGTAATAGACAAGACCTACTCCTTGCTCAGTGAACGGGACTCAACACCCGCTATTCACCGCCCAAGAATATATCTGACTAGTAAGAATCTTAAAACCTATGTGTTGATATCTCTCTGTAAGTTACTCAAGTGGGTGTAAAGCGGCATAAACCCAGCAGTGAAAAGCAGCTAAACCCCATTATAAAAATCAATTACTTTTAAAAACCCGTGAAGCAAAGACAGTGAAAGAGAGAGAAATTCTTACAAAACTCGTTCAGGGGCTGTGATGCCACCTGGATTGACCATATCTAGAACCACAGCTGATTGAGACATAAGGGTGGACACTTTTGGGGCTGAGAGGTTTGGTGAGGTTGGGTGAGCAAACGCAGACCCTTGAAAGTAATACTGCGTGGTACCCATCCCATGGGTCCCAAATCTCCAGGTTCAAGGGCACCTTCCTACATCGAAAACATGCATGAGAAACCCAGAAGATGGTACACCGTGTGATCGGGAAAGGTTTCTAAAACGCACCTCATTTCTCATCTCCTTGTGCTCGGGTTCGCCATTCCAGCTGCTTTCCTAGCAATCTCCCTCCTTGGAGAATCAGCACCTTTAACCTCCTGTTCCGTACAGGTTGCAATTTGTCCTGAGAATGAACGGGAAGAGGGGGAACCAATGAGAGACTAGCTCTAGGTCTTGGGACAGGCACAGGTCACTCTATTTTCCCATCAGAAAGAAGAATTAACCACAGGCTCAGCCTGCCGCCCGGAAGCAGAATAGGGCCTGAAGCAATCCTGCGTTTTTGCGGCCAGCTCCCAAGAAAGTGAGTTGAAAAATGGAGCTCAGGGGCACAGCAATTCACAAACCTGCAGAGTTATAAATGATAACTCTCCTCCACAAATATATTGAGGGAAGGCAACGAAGAGGATTTGAAAGCAAGGCAGAATTGCAGGAAACAGATTTCAGGAGGGAGATTCGAATCGCCTTTAAAGCACAGGAAAAGCGGCAAAACCTCGACAATGATGCCCATGGCCAAAAAGGGCGTATGAGTTTTTTCCTGAATATATTCAGGAAAAAAACGCATACGCCCTTTTTGGCCAACCAAGCAACCTGGAAAGGCAAATCAGCGCTACAAAGAAGTCTCGCTTCCCATCGGTCAAAAGGGCCATGCTGAATAAAGTGTCAAAACCAGAAATGCAGGACAGGCCATGGAGAAACGGGAGCCTTGCTACGCTGATGGGCAGGATGTAAATTGCCAACAGCCACTCTGGAGAAGTGTACGGTGTGTCTTGAAACATCTAAAAAACTCAGCTTAGAGAGCATAGGGCACTTCCACTCATGGGCGTATAAATTGGGAAAACTAAAAATCAGCAAGACACAGGCACCCCAATGTTTACGGCTGCTCTGTTGACAAGAACCTCCACTTCGTTACACCGTAAATATCCCAGGAAAGAGAAAAATGGATAAAGAACTTGTGTTCCTTATGTACAATGGAATATCACTCAGCCATGAAATCAACGTCATAAGGCTAATAGCAGCATGATGAGTGGATTTAGGTATGACGATTCTACGTGAAATAAGTCACACAGAAAAAGACAGTTATCATAAGATATCACTTATAGAGGGAGTGTAAAAACCGCTACACTTGAACTGAGTTACAAAACAGAAGAGAGTCACACGTTTAGAAAACACACTATGGCTGCTTAACGGGAAAGGTGAGGTGGGGTGATGCATAAAACCAGGGTTTCAAATTAGCTCAGATACCGTTCCATAAACCCAATATGTAATAGGCAAGACCTACTGCTTGCTCAGTGAACGGGACTCAACACCCGCTATTCACCGCCCAAGAATATATCTGACTAGTAAGAATCTTAAAACCTATGTGTTGATATCTCTCTGTAAGTTACTCAAGTGGGTGTAAAGCGGCATAAACCCAGCAGTGAAAAGCAGCTAAACCCCATTATAAAAATCAATTACTTTTAAAAACCCGTGAAGCAAAGACAGTGAAAGAGAGAGAAATTCTTACAAAATTCGTTCAGGGGCTGTGATGCCACCTGGATTGACCATATCTAGACCCACAGCTGATTGAGACATAAGGGTGGACACTTTTGGGGCTGAGAGTTTTGGTGAGGTTGGGTGAGCAAACGCAGACCCTTGAAAGTAATACTGCGTGGTACCCATCCCATGGGTCCCAAATCTCCAGGTTCAAGGGCACCTTCCTACATCAAAAACATGCATGAGAAACCCAGAAGATGGTACACCGTGTGATCGGGAAAGGTTTCTAAAACGCACCTCATTTCTCATCTCCTTGTGCTCGGGTTCGCCATTCCAGCTGCTTTCCTAGCAATCTCCCTCCTTGGAGAATCAGCACCTTTAACCTCCTGTTCCGTACAGGTTGCAATTTGTCCTGAGGATGAACGGGAAGAGGGGGAACCAATGAGAGACTAGCTGTAGGTCTTGGGACAGGCACAGGCCACTCTATTTTCCCATCAGAAAGAAGAATTAACCACAGGCTCAGCCTGCCGCCCGGAAGCAGAATAGGGTCTGAAGCAATCCTGCGCTTTTGCGGCCAGCTCCCAAGAAAGCGAGTTGAAAAATGGAGCTCAGGGGCACAGCAATTCACAAACCTGAAGAGTTATAAATGATAACTCTCCTCCACAAATATATTGAGGGAAGGCAACGAAGAGGATTTGAAAGCAAGGCAGAATTGCAGGAAACAGATTTCAGGAGGGAGATTCGAATCGCCTTTAAAGCACAGGAAAAGCAGCAAAACCTCGACAATGATGCCCATGGCCAAAAAGGGCGTATGAGTTTTTTCCTGAATATATTCAGGAAAAAAACCCATACGCCCTTTTTGGCCAACCAAGCAACCTGGAAAGGCAAATCAGCGCTACAAAGAAGTCTCGCTTCCCATCGGTCAAAAGGGCCATGCTGAATAAAGTGTCAAAACCAGAAATGCAGGACAGGCCATGGAGAAACGGGAGCCTTGCTACGCTGATGGGCGGGATGTAAATTGCCAACAGCCACTCTGGAGAAGTGTACGGTGTGTCTTGAAACATCTAAAAAACTCAGCTTAGAGAGCATAGGGCACTTCCACTCATGGGCGTATAAATTGGGAAAACTAAAAATCAGCAAGACACAGGCACCCCAATGTTTATGGCTGCTCTGTTGACAAGAACCTCCACTTCGTTACACCGTAAATATCCCAGGAAAGAGAAAAATGGATAAAGAACTTGTGTTCCTTATGTACAATGGAATATCACTCAGCCATGAAATCAACGTCATAAGGCTAATAGCAGCATGATGAGTGGATTTAGGTATAACGATTCTACGTGAAATAAGTCACACAGAAAAAGACAGTTATCATAAGATATCACTTATAGAGGGAGTGTAAAAACCGCTACACTTGAACTGAATTACAAAACGGAAGAGAGTCACACGTTTAGAAAACACACTATGGCTGCTTAACGGGAAAGGTGAGGTGGGGTGATGCATAAAACCAGGGTTTCAAATTAGCTCAGATACCGTTCCATAAACCCAATATGTAATAGGCAAGACCTACTGCTTGCTCAGTGAACGGGACTCAACACCCGCTATTCACCGCCCAAGAATATATCTGACTAGTAAGAATCTTAAAACCTATGTGTTGATATCTCTCTGTAAGTTACTCAAGTGGGTTTAAAGCGGCATAAACACAGCAGTGAAAAGCAGCTAAACCCCATTATAAAAATCAATTACTTTTAAAAACCCGTGAAGCAAAGACAGTGAAAGAGAGAGAAATTCTTACAAAACTCGTTCAGGGGCTGTGATGCCACCTGGATTGACCATATCTAGACCCACAGCTGATTGAGACATAAGGGTGGACACTTTTGGGGCTGAGAGGTTTTGTGAGGTTGGGTGAGCAAACGCAGACCCTTGAAAGTAATACTGCGTGGTACCCATCCCATGGGTCCCAAATCTCCAGGTTCAAGGGCACCTTCCTACATCGAAAACATGCATGAGAAACCCAGAAGATGGTACACCGTGTGATCGGGAAAGGTTTCTAAAACGCACCTCATTTCTCATCTCCTTGTGCTCGGGTTCGCCATTCCAGCCGCTTTCCTAGCAATCTCCCTCCTTGGAGAATCAGCACCTTTAACCTCCTGTTCCGTACAGGTTGCAATTTGTCCTGAGGATGAACGGGAAGAGGGGGAAGCAATGAGAGACTAGCTCTAGGTCTTGGGACAGGCACAGGCCACTCTATTTTCCCATCAGAAAGAAGAATTAACCACAGGCTCAGCCTGCCGCCCGGAAGCAGAATAGGGTCTGAAGCAATCCTGCGCATTTGCGGCCAGCTCCCAAGAAAGCGAGTTGAAAAATGGAGCCCAGGGGCACTGCAATGCACAAACCTGCAGAGTTATAAATGATAACTCTCGTCCACAAATATATTGAGGGAAGGCAACGAAGAGGATTTGAAAGCAAGGCAGAATTGCAGGAAACAGATTTCAGGAGGGAGATTCGAATCGCCTTTAAAGCACAGGAAAAGCGGCAAAACCTCGACAATGATGCCCATGGCCAAAAAGGGCGTATGAGTTTTTTCCTGAATATATTCAGGAAAAAAACCCATACGCCCTTTTTGGCCAACCAAGCAACCTGGAAAGGCAAATCAGCGCTACAAAGAAGTCTCGCTTCCCATCGGTCAAAAGGGCCATGCTGAATAAAGTGTCAAAACCAGAAATGCAGGACAGGCCATGGAGAAACGGGAGCCTTGCTACGCTGATGGGCGGGATGTAAATTGCCAACAGCCACTCTGGAGAAGTGTACGGTGTGTCTTGAAACATCTAAAAAACTCAGCTTAGAGAGCATAGGGCACTTCCACTAATGGGCGTATAAATTGGGAAAACTAAAAATCAGCAAGTCACAGGCACCCCAATGTTTACGGCTGCTCTGTTGACAAGAACCTCCACTTTGTTACACCTTAAATATCCCAGGAAAGAGAAAAATGGATAAAGAAGTTGTGGTCCTTATGTACAATGGAATATCACTCAGCCATGAAATCAACGTCATAAGGCTAGTAGCAGCATGATGAGTGGATTTAGGTATGACGATTCTACGTGAAATAAGTCACACAGAAAAAGACACTTATCATAAGATATCACTTATAGAGGGAATGTAAAAACCGCTACACTTGAACTGAATTACAAAACAGAAGAGAGTCACACGTTTAGAAAACAAACTATGGCTGCTTAACGGGAAAGGTGAGGTGGGGTGATGCATAAAACCAGGGTTTCAAATTAGCTCAGATACCGTTCCGTAAACCCAATATGTAATAGACAAGACCTACTCCTTGCTCAGTGAACGGGACTCAACACCCGCTATTCACCGCCCAAGAATATATCTGACTAGTAAGAATCTTAAAACCTATGTGTTGATATCTCTCTGTAAGTTACTCAAGTGGGTGTAAAGCGGCATAAACACAGCAGTGAAAAGCAGCTAAACCCCATTATAAAAATCAATTACTTTTAAAAACCCGTGAAGCAAAGACAGTGAAAGAGAGAGAAATTCTTACAAAATTCGTTCAGGGGCTGTGATGCCACCTGGATTGACCATATCTAGACCCACAGCTGATTGAGACATAAGGGTGGACACTTTTGGGGCTGAGAGTTTTGGTGAGGTTGCGTGAGCAAACACAGACCCTTGAAAGTAATACTGCGTGGTACCCATCCCATGGGTCCCAAATCTCCAGGTTCAAGGGCACCTTCCTACATCGAAAATATGCATGAGAAACCCAGAAGATGGTACACCGTGTGATCGGGAAAGGTTTCTAAAACGCACCTCATTTCTCATCTCCTTGTGCTCGGGTTCGCCGTTCCAGCCGCTTTCCTAGCAATCTCCCTCCTTGGAGAATCAGCACCTTTAACCTCCTGTTCCGTACAGGTTGCAATTTGTCCTGAGGATGAACGGGAAGAGGGGGAAGCAATGAGAGACTAGCTCTAGGTCATGGGACAGGCACAGGCAACTCTATTTTCCCATCAGAAAGAAGAATTAACCACAGGCTCAGCCTGCCGCCCGGAAGCAGAATAGGGTCTGAAGCAATCCTGCGCTTTTGCGGCCAGCTCCCAAGAAAGCGAGTTGAAAAATGGAGCTCAGGGGCACAGCAATTCACAAACCTGCAGAGTTATAAATGATAACTCTCCTCCACAAATATATTGAGGGAAGGCAACGAAGAGGATTTGAAAGCAAGGCAGAATTGCAGGAAACAGATTTCAGGAGGGAGATTCGAATCGCCTTTAAAGCACAGGAAAAGCGGCAAAACCTCGACAATGATGCCCATGGCCAAAAAGGGCGTATGAGTTTTTTCCTGAATATATTCAGGAAAAAAACGCATACGCCCTTTTTGGCCAACCAAGCAACCTGGAAAGGCAAATCAGCGCTACAAAGAAGTCTCGCTTCCCATCGTTCAAAAGGGCCATGCTGAATAAAGTGTCAAAACCAGAAATGCAGGACAGGCCATGGAGAAACGGGAGCCTTGCTACGCTGATGGGCGGGATGTAAATTGCCAACAGCCACTCTGGAGAAGTGTACGGTGTGTCTTGAAACATATAAAAAACTCAGCTTAGAGAGCATAGGGCACTTCCACTCATGGGCGTATAAATTGGGAAAACTAAAAATCAGCAAGACACAGGCACCCCAATGTTTACGGCTGCTCTGTTGACAAGAACCTCCACTTCGTTACACCGTAAATATCCCAGGAAAGAGAAAAATGGATAAAGAACTTGTGTTCCTTATGTACAATGGAATATCACTCAGCCATGAAATCAACGTCATAAGGCTAGAGGGAGCATGATGAGTGGATTTAGGTATGCCAATTCTACGTGAAATAAGTCACACAGAAAAAGACACTTATCATACGATATCACTTATAGAGGGAATGTAAAAACCGCTACACTTGAACTGAATTACAAAACAGAAGAGAGTCACACGTTTAGAAAACACACTATGGCTGCTTAACGGGAAAGGTGAGGTGGGGTGATGCATAAAACCAGGGTTTCAAATTAGCTCAGATACCGTTCCATAAACCCAATATGTAATAGACAACACCTACTCCTTGCTCAGTGAACGGGACTCAACACCCGCTATTCACCGCCCAAGAATATATCTGACTAGTAAGAATCTTAAAACCTATGTGTTGATATCTCTCTGTAAGTTACTCAAGTGGGTGTAAAGCGGCATAAACACAGCAGTGAAAAGCAGCTAAACCCCATTATAAAAATCAATTACTTTTAAAAACCCGTGAAGCAAAGACAGTGAAAGAGAGAGAAATTCTTACAAAATTCGTTCAGGGGCTGTGATGCCACCTGGATTGACCATATCTAGACCCACAGCTGATTGAGACATAAGGGTGGACACTTTTGGGGCTGAGAGTTTTGGTGAGGTTGCGTGAGCAAACACAGACCCTTGAAAGTAATACTGCGTGGTACCCATCCCATGGGTCCCAAATCTCCAGGTTCAAGGGCACCTTCCTACATCGAAAATATGCATGAGAAACCCAGAAGATGGTACACCGTGTGATCGGGAAAGGTTTCTAAAACGCACCTCATTTCTCATCTCCTTGTGCTCGGGTTCGCCATTCCAGCCGCTTTCCTAGCAATCTCCCTCCTTGGAGAATCAGCACCTTTAACCTCCTGTTCCGTACAGGTTGCAATTTGTCCTGAGGATGAACGGGAAGAGGGGGAAGCAATGAGAGACTAGCTCTAGGTCTTGGGACAGGCACAGGCCACTCTATTTTCCCATCAGAAAGAAGAATTAACCACAGGCTCAGCCTGCCGCCCGGAAGCAGAATAGGGTCTGAAGCAATCCTGCGCTTTTGCGGCCAGCTCCCAAGAAAGCGAGTTGAAAAATGGAGCTCAGGGGCACAGCAATTCACAAACCTGCAGAGTTATAAATGATAACTCTCCTCCACAAATATATTGAGGGAAGGCAACGAAGAGGATTTGAAAGCAAGGCAGAATTGCAGGAAACAGATTTCAGGAGGGAGATTCGAATCGCCTTTAAAGCACAGGAAAAGCGGCAAAACCTCGACAATGATGCCCATGGCCAAAAAGGGCGTATGAGTTTTTTCCTGAATATATTCAGGAAAAAAACGCATACGCCCTTTTTGGCCAACCAAGCAACCTGGAAAGGCAAATCAGCGCTACAAAGAAGTCTCACTTCCCATCGGTCAAAAGGGCCATGCTGAATAAAGTGTCAAAACCAGAAATGCAGGACAGGCCATGGAGAAACGGGAGCCTTGCTACGCTGATGGGCGGGATGTAAATTGCCAACAGCCACTCTGGAGAAGTGTATGGTGTGTCTTGAAACATATAAAAAACTCAGCTTAGAGAGCATAGGGCACTTCCACTCATGGGCGTATAAATTGGGAAAACTAAAAATCAGCAAGACACAGGCACCCCAATGTTTACGGCTGCTCTGTTGACAAGAACCTCCACTTCGTTACACCGTAAATATCCCAGGAAAGAGAAAAATGGATAAAGAACTTGTGTTCCTTATGTACAATGGAATATCACTCAGCCATGAAATCAACGTCATAAGGCTAGAGGGAGCATGATGAGTGGATTTAGGTATGCCGATTCTACGTGAAATAAGTCACACAGAAAAAGACACTTATCATAAGATATCACTTATAGAGGGAATGTAAAAACCGCTACACTTGAACTGAATTACAAAACAGAAGAGAGTCACACGTTTAGAAAACACACTATGGCTGCTTAACGGGAAAGGTGAGGTGGGGTGATGCATAAAACCAGGGTTTCAAATTAGCTCAGATACCGTTCCATAAACCCAATATGTAATAGACAAGACCTACTCCTTGCTCAGTGAACGGGACTCAACACCCGCTATTCACCGCCCAAGAATATATCTGACTAGTAAGAATCTTAAAACCTATGTGTTGATATCTCTCTGTAAGTTACTCAAGTGGGTGTAAAGCGGCATAAACCCAGCAGTGAAAAGCAGCTAAACCCCATTATAAAAATCAATTACTTTTAAAAACCCGTGAAGCAAAGACAGTGAAAGAGAGAGAAATTCTTACAAAACTCGTTCAGGGGCTGTGATGCCACCTGGATTGACCATATCTAGACCCACAGCTGATTGAGACATAAGGGTGTACACTTTTGGGGCTGAGAGGTTTGGTGAGGTTGGGTGAGCAAACGCAGACCCTTGAAAGTAATACTGCGTGGTACCCATCCCATGGGTCCCAAATCTCCAGGTTCAAGGGCACCTTCCTACATCAAAAACATGCATGAGAAACCCAGAAGATGGTACACCGTGTGATCGGGAAAGGTTTCTAAAACGCACCTCATTTCTCATCTCCTTGTGCTCGGGTTCGCCATTCCAGCTGCTTTCCTAGCAATCTCCCTCCTTGGAGAATCAGCACCTTTAACCTCCTGTTCCGTACAGGTTGCAATTTGTCCTGAGGATGAACGGGAAGAGGGGGAACCAATGAGAGACTAGCTGTAGGTCTTGGGACAGGCACAGGCCACTCTATTTTCCCATCAGAAAGAAGAATTAACCACAGGCTCAGCCTGCCGCCCGGAAGCAGAATAGGGTCTGAAGCAATCCTGCGCTTTTGCGGCCAGCTCCCAAGAAAGCGAGTTGAAAAATGGAGCTCAGGGGCACAGCAATTCACAAACCTGCAGAGTTATAAATGATAACTCTCGTCCACAAATATATTGAGGGAAGGCAACGAAGAGGATTTGAAAGCAAGGCAGAATTGCAGGAAACAGATTTCAGGAGGGAGATTCGAATCGCCTTTAAAGCACAGGAAAAGCGGCAAAACCTCGACAATGATGCCCATGGCCAAAAAGGGCGTATGAGTTTTTTCCTGAATATATTCAGGAAAAAAACGCATACGCCCTTTTTGGCCAACCAAGCAACCTGGAAAGGCAAATCAGCGCTACAAAGAAGTCTCGCTTCCCATCGGTCAAAAGGGCCATGCTGAATAAAGTGTCAAAACCAGAAATGCAGGACAGGCCATGGAGAAACGGGAGCCTTGCTACGCTGATGGGCGGGATGTAAATTGCCAACAGCCACTCTGGAGAAGTGTACGGTGTGTCTTGAAACATCTAAAAAACTCAGCTTAGAGAGCATAGGGCACTTCCACTCATGGGCGTATAAATTGGGAAAACTAAAAATCAGCAAGACACAGGCACCCCAATGTTTACGGCTGCTCTGTTGACAAGAACCTCCACTTCGTTACACCGTAAATATCCCAGGAAAGAGAAAAATGGATAAAGAACTTGTGTTCCTTATGTACAATGGAATATCACTCAGCCATGAAATCAACGTCATAAGGCTAATAGCAGCATGATGAGTGGATTTAGGTATAACGATTCTACGTGAAATAAGTCACACAGAAAAAGACAGTTATCATAAGATATCACTTATAGAGGGAGTGTAAAAACCGCTACACTTGAACTGAATTACAAAACGGAAGAGAGTCACACATTTAGAAAACACACTATGGCTGCTTAACGGGAAAGGTGAGGTGGGGTGATGCATAAAACCAGGGTTTCAAATTAGCTCAGATACCGTTCCATAAACCCAATATGTAATAGGCAAGACCTACTGCTTGTTCAGTGAACGGGACTCAACACCCGCTATTCACCGCCCAAGAATATATCTGACTAGTAAGAATCTTAAAACCTATGTGTTGATATCTCTCTGTAAGTTACTCAAGTGGGTTTAAAGCGGCATAAACACAGCAGTGAAAAGCAGCTAAACCCCATTATAAAAATCAATTACTTTTAAAAACCCGTGAAGCAAAGACAGTGAAAGAGAGAGAAATTCTTACAAAACTCGTTCAGGGGCTGTGATGCCACCTGGATTGACCATATCTAGACCCACAGCTGATTGAGACATAAGGGAGGACACTTTTGGGGCTGAGAGGTTTTGTGAGGTTGGGTGAGCAAACGCAGACCCTTGAAAGTAATACTGCGTGGTACCCATCCCATGGGTCCCAAATCTCCAGGTTCAAGGGCACCTTCCTACATCGAAAACATGCATGAGAAACCCAGAAGATGGTACACCGTGTGATCGGGAAAGGTTTCTAAAACGCACCTCATTTCTCATCTCCTTGTGCTCGGGTTCGCCATTCCAGCCGCTTTCCTAGCAATCTCCCTCCTTGGAGAATCAGCACCTTTAACCTCCTGTTCCGTACAGGTTGCAATTTGTCCTGAGGATGAACGGGAAGAGGGGGAAGCAATGAGAGACTAGCTCTAGGTCTTGGGACAGGCACAGGCCACTCTATTTTCCCATCAGAAAGAAGAATTAACCACAGGCTCAGCCTGCCGCCCGGAAGCAGAATAGGGTCTGAAGCAATCCTGCGCATTTGCGGCCAGCTCCCAAGAAAGCGAGTTGAAAAATGGAGCCCAGGGGCACTGCAATGCACAAACCTGCAGAGTTATAAATGATAACTCTCGTCCACAAATATATTGAGGGAAGGCAACGAAGAGGATTTGAAAGCAAGGCAGAATTGCAGGAAACAGATTTCAGGAGGGAGATTCGAATCGCCTTTAAAGCACAGGAAAAGCGGCAAAACCTCGACAATGAGGCCCATGGCCAAAAAGGGCGTATGACTTTTTTCCTGAATATATTCAGGAAAAAAACCCATACGCCCTTTTTGGCCAACCAAGCAACCTGGAAAGGCAAATCAGCGCTACAAAGAAGTCTCGCTTCCCATCGGTCAAAAGGGCCATGCTGAATAAAGTGTCAAAACCAGAAATGCAGGACAGGCCATGGAGAAACGGGAGCCTTGCTACGCTGATGGGCGGGATGTAAATTGCCAACAGCCACTCTGGAGAAGTGTACGGTGTGTCTTGAAACATCTAAAAAACTCAGCTTAGAGAGCATAGGGCACTTCCACTAATGGGCGTATAAATTGGGAAAACTAAAAATCAGCAAGTCACAGGCACCCCAATGTTTACGGCTGCTCTGTTGACAAGAACCTCCACTTTGTTACACCTTAAATATCCCAGGAAAGAGAAAAATGGATAAAGAAGTTGTGGTCCTTATGTACAATGGAATATCACTCAGCCATGAAATCAACGTCATAAGGCTAGTAGCAGCATGATGAGTGGATTTAGGTATGACGATTCTACGTGAAATAAGTCACACAGAAAAAGACACTTATCATAAGATATCACTTATAGAGGGAATGTAAAAACCACTACACTTGAACTGAATTACAAAACAGAAGAGAGTCACACGTTTAGAAAACACACTATGGCTGCTTAACGGGAAAGGTGAGGTGGGGTGATGCATAAAACCAGGGATTCAAATTAGCTCAGATACCGTTCCGTAAACCCAATATGTAATAGACAAGACCTACTCCTTGCTCAGTGAACGGGACTCAACACCCGCTATTCACCGCCCAAGAATATATCTGACTAGTAAGAATCTTAAAACCTATCTGTTGATATCTCTCTGTAAGTTACTCAAGTGGGTGTAAAGCGGCATAAACACAGCAGTGAAAAGCAGCTAAACCCCATTATAAAAATCAATTACTTTTAAAAACCCGTGAAGCAAAGACAGTGAAAGAGAGAGAAATTCTTACAAAATTCGTTCAGGGGCTGTGATGCCACCTGGATTGACCATATCTAGACCCACAGCTGATTGAGACATAAGGGTGGACACTTTTGGGGCTGAGAGTTTTGGTGAGGTTGCGTGAGCAAACACAGACCCTTGAAAGTAATACTGCGTGGTACCCATCCCATGGGTCCCAAATCTCCAGGTTCAAGGGCACCTTCCTACATCGAAAATATGCATGAGAAACCCAGAAGATGGTACACCGTGTGATCGGGAAAGGTTTCTAAAACGCACCTCATTTCTCATCTCCTTGTGCTCGGGTTCGCCATTCCAGCCGCTTTCCTAGCAATCTCCCTCCTTGGAGAATCAGCACCTTTAACCTCCTGTTCCGTACAGGTTGCAATTTGTCCTGAGGATGAACGGGAAGAGGGGGAAGCAATGAGAGACTAGCTCTAGGTCATGGGACAGGCACAGGCAACTCTATTTTCCCATCAGAAAGAAGAATTAACCACAGGCTCAGCCTGCCGCCCGGAAGCAGAATAGGGTCTGAAGCAATCCTGCGCTTTTGCGGCCAGCTCCCAAGAAAGCGAGTTGAAAAATGGAGCTCAGGGGCACAGCAATTCACAAACCTGCAGAGTTATAAATGATAACTCTCCTCCACAAATATATTGAGGGAAGGCAACGAAGAGGATTTGAAAGCAAGGCAGAATTGCAGGAAACAGATTTCAGGAGGGAGATTCGAATCGCCTTTAAAGCACAGGAAAAGCGGCAAAACCTCGACAATGATGCCCATGGCCAAAAAGGGCGTATGAGTTTTTTCCTGAATATATTCAGGAAAAAAACGCATACGCCCTTTTTGGCCAACCAAGCAACCTGGAAAGGCAAATCAGCGCTACAAAGAAGTCTCACTTCCCATCGGTCAAAAGGGCCATGCTGAATAAAGTGTCAAAACCAGAAATGCAGAACAGGCCATGGAGAAACGGGAGCCTTGCTACGCTGATGGGCGGGATGTAAATTGCCAACAGCCACTCTGGAGAAGTGTACGGTGTGTCTTGAAACATCTAAAAAACTCAGCTTAGAGAGCATAGGGCACTTCCACTCATGGGCGTATAAATTGGGAAAACTAAAAATCAGCAAGACACAGGCACCCCAATGTTTACGGCTGCTCTGTTGACAAGAACCTCCACTTCGTTACACCGTAAATATCCCAGGAAAGAGAAAAATGGATAAAGAACTTGTGTTCCTTATGTACAATGGAATATCACTCAGCCATGAAATCAACGTCATAAGGCTAGAGGGAGCATGATGAGTGGATTTAGGTATGCCGATTCTACGTGAAATAAGTCACACAGAAAAAGACACTTATCATAAGATATCACTTATAGAGGGAATGTAAAAACCGCTACACTTGAACTGAATTACAAAACAGAAGAGAGTCACACGTTTAGAAAACACACTATGGCTGCTTAACGGGAAAGGTGAGGTGGGGTGATGCATAAAACCAGGGTTTCAAATTAGCTCAGATACCGTTCCATAAACCCAATATGTAATAGACAAGACCTACTCCTTGCTCAGTGAACGGGACTCAACACCCGCTATTCACCGCCCAAGAATATATCTGACTAGTAAGAATCTTAAAACCTATGTGTTGATATCTCTCTGTAAGTTACTCAAGTGGGTGTAAAGCGGCATAAACACAGCAGTGAAAAGCAGCTAAACCCCATTATAAAAATCAATTACTTTTAAAAACCCGTGAAGCAAAGACAGTGAAAGAGAGAGAAATTCTTACAAAATTCGTTCAGGGGCTGTGATGCCACCTGGATTGACCATATCTAGACCCACAGCTGATTGAGACATAAGGGTGGACACTTTTGGGGCTGAGAGTTTTGGTGAGGTTGCGTGAGCAAACACAGACCCTTGAAAGTAATACTGCGTGGTACCCATCCCATGGGTCCCAAATCTCCAGGTTCAAGGGCACCTTCCTACATCGAAAATATGCATGAGAAACCCAGAAGATGGTACACCGTGTGATCGGGAAAGGTTTCTAAAACGCACCTCATTTCTCATCTCCTTGTGCTCGGGTTCGCCATTCCAGCCGCTTTCCTAGCAATCTCCCTCCTTGGAGAATCAGCACCTTTAACCTCCTGTTCCGTACAGGTTGCAATTTGTCCTGAGGATGAACGGGAAGAGGGGGAAGCAATGAGAGACTAGCTCTAGGTCTTGGGACAGGCACAGGCCACTCTATTTTCCCATCAGAAAGAAGAATTAACCACAGGCTCAGCCTGCCGCCCGGAAGCAGAATAGGGTCTGAAGCAATCCTGCGCATTTGCGGCCAGCTCCCAAGAAAGCGAGTTGAAAAATGGAGCCCAGGGGCACTGCAATGCACAAACCTGCAGAGTTATAAATGATAACTCTCGTCCACAAATATATTGAGGGAAGGCAACGAAGAGGATTTGAAAGCAAGGCAGAATTGCAGGAAACAGATTTCAGGAGGGAGATTCGAATCGCCTTTAAAGCACAGGAAAAGCGGCAAAACCTCGACAATGATGCCCATGGCCAAAAAGGGCGTATGAGTTTTTTCCTGAATATATTCAGGAAAAAACCAAGCAACCTGGAAAGGCAAATCAGCGCTACAAAGAAGTCTCGCTTCCCATCGGTCAAAAGGGCCATGCTGAATAAAGTGTCAAAACCAGAAATGCAGGACAGGCCATGGAGAAACGGGAGCCTTGCTACGCTGATGGGCGGGATGTAAATTGCCAACAGCCACTCTGGAGAAGTGTACGGTGTGTCTTGAAACATCTAAAAAACTCAGCTTAGAGAGCATAGGGCACTTCCACTAATGGGCGTATAAATTGGGAAAACTAAAAATCAGCAAGTCACAGGCACCCCAATGTTTACGGCTGCTCTGTTGACAAGAACCTCCGCTTTGTTACACCTTAAATATCCCAGGAAAGAGAAAAATGGATAAAGAAGTTGTGGTCCTTATGTACAATGGAATATCACTCAGCCATGAAATCAACGTCATAAGGCTAGTAGCAGCATGATGAGTGGATTTAGGTATGACGATTCTACGTGAAATAAGTCACACAGAAAAAGACACTTATCATAAGATATCACTTATAGAGGGAATGTAAAAACCACTACACTTGAACTGAATTACAAAACAGAAGAGAGTCACACGTTTAGAAAACACACTATGGCTGCTTAACGGGAAAGGTGAGGTGGGGTGATGCATAAAACCAGGGATTCAAATTAGCTCAGATACCGTTCCGTAAACCCAATATGTAATAGACAAGACCTACTCCTTGCTCAGTGAACGGGACTCAACACCCGCTATTCACCGCCCAAGAATATATCTGACTAGTAAGAATCTTAAAACCTATCTGTTGATATCTCTCTGTAAGTTACTCAAGTGGGTGTAAAGCGGCATAAACACAGCAGTGAAAAGCAGCTAAACCCCATTATAAAAATCAATTACTTTTAAAAACCCGTGAAGCAAAGACAGTGAAAGAGAGAGAAATTCTTACAAAATTCGTTCAGGGGCTGTGATGCCACCTGGATTGACCATATCTAGACCCACAGCTGATTGAGACATAAGGGTGGACACTTTTGGGGCTGAGAGTTTTGGTGAGGTTGCGTGAGCAAACACAGACCCTTGAAAGTAATACTGCGTGGTACCCATCCCATGGGTCCCAAATCTCCAGGTTCAAGGGCACCTTCCTACATCGAAAATATGCATGAGAAACCCAGAAGATGGTACACCGTGTGATCGGGAAAGGTTTCTAAAACGCACCTCATTTCTCATCTCCTTGTGCTCGGGTTCGCCATTCCAGCCGCTTTCCTAGCAATCTCCCTCCTTGGAGAATCAGCACCTTTAACCTCCTGTTCCGTACAGGTTGCAATTTGTCCTGAGGATGAACGGGAAGAGGGGGAAGCAATGAGAGACTAGCTCTAGGTCATGGGACAGGCACAGGCAACTCTATTTTCCCATCAGAAAGAAGAATTAACCACAGGCTCAGCCTGCCGCCCGGAAGCAGAATAGGGTCTGAAGCAATCCTGCGCTTTTGCGGCAAGCTCCCAAGAAAGCGAGTTGAAAAATGGAGCTCAGGGGCACAGCAATTCACAAACCTGCAGAGTTATAAATGATAACTCTCCTCCACAAATATATTGAGGGAAGGCAACGAAGAGGATTTGAAAGCAAGGCAGAATTGCAGGAAACAGATTTCAGGAGGGAGATTCGAATCGCCTTTAAAGCACAGGAAAAGCGGCAAAACCTCGACAATGATGCCCATGGCCAAAAAGGGCGTATGAGTTTTTTCCTGAATATATTCAGGAAAAAAACGCATACGCCCTTTTTGGCCAACCAAGCAACCTGGAAAGGCAAATCAGCGCTACAAAGAAGTCTCACTTCCCATCGGTCAAAAGGGCCATGCTGAATAAAGTGTCAAAACCAGAAATGCAGGACAGGCCATGGAGAAACGGGAGCCTTGCTACGCTGATGGGCGGGATGTAAATTGCCAACAGCCACTCTGGAGAAGTGTACGGTGTGTCTTGAAACATCTAAAAAACTCAGCTTAGAGAGCATAGGGCACTTCCACTCATGGGCGTATAAATTGGGAAAACTAAAAATCAGCAAGACACAGGCACCCCAATGTTTACGGCTGCTCTGTTGACAAGAACCTCCACTTCGTTACACCGTAAATATCCCAGGAAAGAGAAAAATGGATAAAGAACTTGTGTTCCTTATGTACAATGGAATATCACTCAGCCATGAAATCAACGTCATAAGGCTAGAGGGAGCATGATGAGTGGATTTAGGTATGCCGATTCTACGTGAAATAAGTCACACAGAAAAAGACACTTATCATAAGATATCACTTATAGAGGGAATGTAAAAACCGCTACACTTGAACTGAATTACAAAACAGAAGAGAGTCACACGTTTAGAAAACACACTATGGCTGCTTAACGGGAAAGGTGAGGTGGGGTGATGCATAAAACCAGGGTTTCAAATTAGCTCAGATACCGTTCCATAAACCCAATATGTAATAGACAAGACCTACTCCTTGCTCAGTGAACGGGACTCAACACCCGCTATTCACCGCCCAAGAATATATCTGACTAGTAAGAATCTTAAAACCTATGTGTTGATATCTCTCTGTAAGTTACTCAAGTGGGTGTAAAGCGGCATAAACACAGCAGTGAAAAGCAGCTAAACCCCATTATAAAAATCAATTACTTTTAAAAACCCGTGAAGCAAAGACAGTGAAAGAGAGAGAAATTCTTACAAAATTCGTTCAGGGGCTGTGATGCCACCTGGATTGACCATATCTAGACCCACAGCTGATTGAGACATAAGGGTGGACACTTTTGGGGCTGAGAGTTTTGGTGAGGTTGCGTGAGCAAACACAGACCCTTGAAAGTAATACTGCGTGGTACCCATCCCATGGGTCCCAAATCTCCAGGTTCAAGGGCACCTTCCTACATCGAAAATATGCATGAGAAACCCAGAAGATGGTACACCGTGTGATCGGGAAAGGTTTCTAAAACGCACCTCATTTCTCATCTCCTTGTGCTCGGGTTCGCCATTCCAGCCGCTTTCCTAGCAATCTCCCTCCTTGGAGAATCAGCACCTTTAACCTCCTGTTCCGTACAGGTTGCAATTTGTCCTGAGGATGAACGGGAAGAGGGGGAAGCAATGAGAGACTAGCTCTAGGTCTTGGGACAGGCACAGGCCACTCTATTTTCCCATCAGAAAGAAGAATTAACCACAGGCTCAGCCTGCCGCCCGGAAGCAGAATAGGGTCTGAAGCAATCCTGCGCATTTGCGGCCAGCTCCCAAGAAAGCGAGTTGAAAAATGGAGCCCAGGGGCACTGCAATGCACAAACCTGCAGAGTTATAAATGATAACTCTCGTCCACAAATATATTGAGGGAAGGCAACGAAGAGGATTTGAAAGCAAGGCAGAATTGCAGGAAACAGATTTCAGGAGGGAGATTCGAATCGCCTTTAAAGCACAGGAAAAGCGGCAAAACCTCGACAATGATGCCCATGGCCAAAAAGGGCGTATGAGTTTTTTCCTGAATATATTCAGGAAAAAAACCCATACGCCCTTTTTGGCCAACCAAGCAACCTGGAAAGGCAAATCAGCGCTACAAAGAAGTCTCGCTTCCCATCGGTCAAAAGGGCCATGCTGAATAAAGTGTCAAAACCAGAAATGCAGGACAGGCCATGGAGAAACGGGAGCCTTGCTACGCTGATGGGCGGGATGTAAATTGCCAACAGCCACTCTGGAGAAGTGTACGGTGTGTCTTGAAACATCTAAAAAACTCAGCTTAGAGAGCATAGGGCACTTCCAGTAATGGGCGTATAAATTGGAAAACTAAAAATCAGCAAGTCACAGGCACCGCAATGTTTACGGCTGCTCTGTTGACAAGAACCTCCACTTTGTTACACCTTAAATATCCCAGGAAAGAAAAAAAAAAAAAAAAAAAAAAAAAGAAAAAAATAAAATGGATAAAGACGTTGTGGTCTATGTACAAGAATCACTCAGCCATGAAATCACGTCATAAGGCTAGTAGCAGCATGATGAGTGGATTTAGGTATGACGATTCTACGTGAAATAAGTCACACAGAAAAAGACACTTATCATAAGATATCACTTATAGAGGGAATGTAAAAACCGCTACACTTGAACTGAATTACAAAACAGAAGAGAGTCACACGTTTAGAAAACAAACTATGGCTGCTTAACGGGAAAGGTGAGGTGGGGTGATGCATAAAACCAGGGTTTCAAATTAGCTCAGATACCGTTCCGTAAACCCAATATGTAATAGACAAGACCTACTCCTTGCTCAGTGAACGGGACTCAACACCCGCTATTCACCGCCCAAGAATATATCTGACTAGTAAGAATCTTAAAACCTATGTGTTGATATCTCTCTGTAAGTTACACAAGTGGGTGTAAAGCGGCATAAACCCAGCAGTGAAAAGCAGCTAAACCCCATTATAAAAATCAATTACTTTTAAAAACCCGTGAAGCAAAGACAGTGAAAGAGAGAGAAATCCTTACAAAATTCGTTCAGGGGCTGTGATGCCACCTGGATTGACCATATCTAGACCCACAGCTGATTGAGACCTAAGGGTGGACACTTTTGGGGCTGAGAGGTTTGGTGAGGTTGGGTGAGCAAACGCAGACCCTTGAAAGTAATACTGCGTGGTACCCATCCCATGGGTACCAAATCTCCAGGTTCAAGGGCACCTTCCTACATCAAAAACATGCATGAGAAACCCAGAAGATGGTACACCGTGTGATCGGGAAAGGTTTCTAAAACGCACCTCATTTCTCATCTCCTTGTGCTCGGGTTCGCCATTCCAGCCGCTTTCCTAGCAATCTCCCTCCTTGGAGAATCAGCACCTTTAACCTCCTGTTCCGTACAGGTTGCAATTTTTCCTGAGGATGAACGGGAAGAGGGGGAACCAATGAGAGACTAGCTCTAGGTCTTGGGACAGGCACAGGTCACTCTATTTTCCCATCAGAAAGAAGAATTAACCACAGGCTCAGCCTGCCGCCCGGAAGCAGAATAGGGCCTGAAGCAATCCTGCGCTTTTGCGGCCAGCTCCCAAGAAAGTGAGTTGAAAAATGGAGCTCAGGGGCACAGCAATTCACAAACCTGCAGAGTTATAAATGATAACTCTCCTCCACAAATATATTGAGGGAAGGCAACGAAGAGGATTTGAAAGCAAGGCAGAATTGCAGGAAACAGATTTCAGGAGGGAGATTCGAATCGCCTTTAAAGCCCAGGAAAAGCGGCAAAACCTCGACAATGATGCCCATGGCCAAAAAGGGCGTATGAGTTTTTTCCTGAATATATTCAGGAAAAAAACGCATACGCCCTTTTTGGCCAACCAAGCAACCTGGAAAGGCAAATCAGCGCTACAAAGAAGTCTCGCTTCCCATCGTTCAAAAGGGCCATGCTGAATAAAGTGTCAAAACCAGAAATGCAGGACAGGCCATGGAGAAACGGGAGCCTTGCTACGCTGATGGGCGGGATGTAAATTGCCAACAGCCACTCTGGAGAAGTGTACGGTGTGTCTTGAAACATAAAAAACTCAGCTTAGAGAGCATAGGGCACTTCCACTCATGGGCGTATAAATTGGGAAAACTAAAAATCAGCAAGACACAGGCACCCCAATGTTTACGGCTGCTCTGTTGACAAGAACCTCCACTTCGTTACACCGTAAATATCCCAGGAAAGAGAAAAATGGATAAAGAAGTTGTGGTCCTTATGTACAATGGAATATCACTCAGCCATGAAATCAACGTCATAAGGCTAGTAGCAGCATGATGAGTGGATTTAGGTATGACGATTCTACGTGAAATAAGTCACACAGAAAAAGACACTTATCATAAGATATCACTTATAGAGGGAGTGTAAAAACCGCTACACTTGAACTGAGTTACAAAACAGAAGAGAGTCACACGTTTAGAAAACACACTATGGCTGCTTAACGGGAAAGGTGAGGTGGGGTGATGCATCAAAACAGGGTTTCAAATTAGCTCAGATACCGTTCCATAAACCCAATATGTAATAGACAAGACCTACTCCTTGCTCAGTGAACGGGACTCAACACCCGCTATTCACCGCCCAAGAATATATCTGACTAGTAAGAATCTTAAAACCTATGTGTTGATATCTCTCTGTAAGTTACTCAAGTGGATGTAAAGCGGCATAAACACAGCAGTGAAAAGCAGCTAAACCCCATAATAAAAATCAATTACTTTTAAAAACCCGTGAAGCAAAGACAGTGAAAGAGAGAGAAATTCTTACAAAATTCGTTCAGGGGCTGTGATGCCACCTGGATTGACGATATCTAGACCCACAGCTGATTGAGACATAAGGGTGGACACTTTTGGGGCTGAGAGGTTTGGTGAGGTTGGGTGAGCAAACGCAGACCCTTGAAAGTAATACTGCGTGGTACCCATCCCATGGGTCCCAAATCTCCAGGTTCAAGGGCACCTTCCTACATCGAAAACATGCATGAGAAACCCAGAAGATGGTACACCGTGTGATCGGGAAAGGTTTCTAAAACGCACCTCATTTCTCATCTCCTTGTGCTCGGGTTCGCCATTCCAGCCGCTTTCCTAGCAATCTCCCTCCTTGGAGAATCAGCACCTTTAACCTCCTGTTCCGTACAGGTTGCAATTTGTCCTGAGGATGAACGGGAAGAGGGGGAAGCAATGAGAGACTAGCTCTAGGTCTTGGGACAGGCACAGGCCACTCTATTTTCCCATCAGAAAGAAGAATTAACCACAGGCTCAGCCTGCCGCCCGGTAGCAGAATAGGGCCTGAAGCAATCCTGCGCTTTTGCGGCCAGCTCCCAAGAAAGCGAGTTGAAAAATGGAGCTCAGGGGCACTGCAATGCACAAACCTGCAGAGTTATAAATGATAACTCTCGTCCACAAATATATTGAGGGAAGGCAACGAAGAGGATTTGAAAGCAAGGCAGAATTGCAGGAAACAGATTTCAGGAGGGAGATTCGAATCGCCTTTAAAGCACAGGAAAAGCGGCAAAACCTCGACAATGATGCCCATGGCCAAAAAGGGCGTATGAGTTTTTTCCTGAATATATTCAGGAAAAAAACGCATACGCCCTTTTTGGCCAACCAAGCAACCTGGAAAGGCAAATCAGCGCTACAAAGAAGTCTCGCTTCCCATCGGTCAAAAGGGCCATACTGAATAAAGTGTCAAAATCAGAAGTGCAGGACAGGCCATGGAGAAACGGGAGCCTTGCTACGCTGATGGGCGGGATGTAAATTGCCAACAGCCACTCTGGAGAAGTGTACGGTGTGTCTTGAAACATATAAAAAACTCAGCTTAGAGAGCATAGGGCACTTCCACTCATGGGCGTATAAATTGGGAAAACTAAAAATCAGCAAGACACAGGCACCCCAATGTTTACGGCTGCTCTGTTGACAAGAACCTCCACTTCGTTACACCGTAAATATCCCAGGAAAGAGAAAAATGGATAAAGAAGTTGTGGTCCTTATGTACAATGGAATATCACTCAGCCATGAAATCAACGTCATAAGGCTAATAGCAGCATGATGAGTGGATTTAGGTATGACGATTCTACGTGAAATAAGTCACACAGAAAAAGACAGTTATCATAAGATATCACTTATAGAGGGAGTGTAAAAACCGCTACACTTGAACTGAATTACAAAACAGAAGAGAGTCACACGTTTAGAAAACACACTATGGCTGCTTAACGGGAAAGGTGAGGTGGGGTGATGCATAAAACCAGGGTTTCAAATTAGCTCAGATACCGTTCCATAAACCCAATATGTAATAGGCAAGACCTACTGCTTGCTCAGTGAACGGGACTCAACACCCGCTATTCACCGCCCAAGAATATATCTGACTAGTAAGAATCTTAAAACCTATGTGTTGATATCTCTCTGTAAGTTACTCAAGTGGGTTTAAAGCGGCATAAACACAGCAGTGAAAAGCAGCTAAACCCCATTATAAAAATCAATTACTTTTAAAAACCCGTGAAGCAAAGACAGTGAAAGAGAGAGAAATTCTTACAAAACTCGTTCAGGGGCTGTGATGCCACCTGGATTGACCATATCTAGACCCACAGCTGATTGAGACATAAGGGTGGACACTTTTGGGGCTGAGAGGTTTTGTGAGGTTGGGTGAGCAAACGCAGACCCTTGAAAGTAATACTGCGTGGTACCCATCCCATGGGTCCCAAATCTCCAGGTTCAAGGGCACCTTCCTACATCGAAAACATGCATGAGAAACCCAGAAGATGGTACACCGTGTGATCGGGAAAGGTTTCTAAAACGCACCTCATTTCTCATCTCCTTGTGCTCGGGTTCGCCATTCCAGCCGCTTTCCTAGCAATCTCCCTCCTTGGAGAATCAGCACCTTTAACCTCCTGTTCCGTACAGGTTGCAATTTGTCCTGAGGATGAACGGGAAGAGGGGGAAGCAATGAGAGACTAGCTCTAGGTCTTGGGACAGGCACAGGCCACTCTATTTTCCCATCAGAAAGAAGAATTAACCACAGGCTCAGCCTGCCGCCCGGAAGCAGAATAGGGTCTGAAGCAATCCTGCGCATTTGCGGCCAGCTCCCAAGAAAGCGAGTTGAAAAATGGAGCCCAGGGGCACTGCAATGCACAAACCTGCAGAGTTATAAATGATAACTCTCGTCCACAAATATATTGAGGGAAGGCAACGAAGAGGATTTGAAAGCAAGGCAGAATTGCAGGAAACAGATTTCAGGAGGGAGATTCGAATCGCCTTTAAAGCACAGGAAAAGCGGCAAAACCTCGACAATGAGGCCCATGGCCAAAAAGGGCGTATGACTTTTTTCCTGAATATATTCAGGAAAAAAACCCATACGCCCTTTTTGGCCAACCAAGCAACCTGGAAAGGCAAATCAGCGCTACAAAGAAGTCTCGCTTCCCATCGGTCAAAAGGGCCATGCTGAATAAAGTGTCAAAACCAGAAATGCAGGACAGGCCATGGAGAAACGGGAGCCTTGCTACGCTGATGGGCGGGATGTAAATTGCCAACAGCCACTCTGGAGAAGTGTACGGTGTGTCTTGAAACATCTAAAAAACTCAGCTTAGAGAGCATAGGGCACTTCCACTAATGGGCGTATAAATTGGGAAAACTAAAAATCAGCAAGTCACAGGCACCCCAATGTTTACGGCTGCTCTGTTGACAAGAACCTCCACTTTGTTACACCTTAAATATCCCAGGAAAGAGAAAAATGGATAAAGAAGTTGTGGTCCTTATGTACAATGGAATATCACTCAGCCATGAAATCAACGTCATAAGGCTAGTAGCAGCATGATGAGTGGATTTAGGTATGACGATTCTACGTGAAATAAGTCACACAGAAAAAGACACTTATCATAAGATATCACTTATAGAGGGAATGTAAAAACCACTACACTTGAACTGAATTACAAAACAGAAGAGAGTCACACGTTTAGAAAACACACTATGGCTGCTTAACGGGAAAGGTGAGGTGGGGTGATGCATAAAACCAGGGATTCAAATTAGCTCAGATACCGTTCCGTAAACCCAATATGTAATAGACAAGACCTACTCCTTGCTCAGTGAACGGGACTCAACACCCGCTATTCACCGCCCAAGAATATATCTGACTAGTAAGAATCTTAAAACCTATCTGTTGATATCTCTCTGTAAGTTACTCAAGTGGGTGTAAAGCGGCATAAACACAGCAGTGAAAAGCAGCTAAACCCCATTATAAAAATCAATTACTTTTAAAAACCCGTGAAGCAAAGACAGTGAAAGAGAGAGAAATTCTTACAAAATTCGTTCAGGGGCTGTGATGCCACCTGGATTGACCATATCTAGACCCACAGCTGATTGAGACATAAGGGTGGACACTTTTGGGGCTGAGAGTTTTGGTGAGGTTGCGTGAGCAAACACAGACCCTTGAAAGTAATACTGCGTGGTACCCATCCCATGGGTCCCAAATCTCCAGGTTCAAGGGCACCTTCCTACATCGAAAATATGCATGAGAAACCCAGAAGATGGTACACCGTGTGATCGGGAAAGGTTTCTAAAACGCACCTCATTTCTCATCTCCTTGTGCTCGGGTTCGCCATTCCAGCCGCTTTCCTAGCAATCTCCCTCCTTGGAGAATCAGCACCTTTAACCTCCTGTTCCGTACAGGTTGCAATTTGTCCTGAGGATGAACGGGAAGAGGGGGAAGCAATGAGAGACTAGCTCTAGGTCATGGGACAGGCACAGGCAACTCTATTTTCCCATCAGAAAGAAGAATTAACCACAGGCTCAGCCTGCCGCCCGGAAGCAGAATAGGGTCTGAAGCAATCCTGCGCTTTTGCGGCAAGCTCCCAAGAAAGCGAGTTGAAAAATGGAGCTCAGGGGCACAGCAATTCACAAACCTGCAGAGTTATAAATGATAACTCTCCTCCACAAATATATTGAGGGAAGGCAACGAAGAGGATTTGAAAGCAAGGCAGAATTGCAGGAAACAGATTTCAGGAGGGAGATTCGAATCGCCTTTAAAGCACAGGAAAAGCGGCAAAACCTCGACAATGATGCCCATGGCCAAAAAGGGTGTATGAGTTTTTTCCTGAATATATTCAGGAAAAAAACGCATACGCCCTTTTTGGCCAACCAAGCAACCTGGAAAGGCAAATCAGCGCTACAAAGAAGTCTCACTTCCCATCGGTCAAAAGGGCCATGCTGAATAAAGTGTCAAAACCAGAAATGCAGGACAGGCCATGGAGAAACGGGAGCCTTGCTACGCTGATGGGCGGGATGTAAATTGCCAACAGCCACTCTGGAGAAGTGTACGGTGTGTCTTGAAACATCTAAAAAACTCAGCTTAGAGAGCATAGGGCACTTCCACTCATGGGCGTATAAATTGGGAAAACTAAAAATCAGCAAGACACAGGCACCCCAATGTTTACGGCTGCTCTGTTGACAAGAACCTCCACTTCGTTACACCGTAAATATCCCAGGAAAGAGAAAAATGGATAAAGAACTTGTGTTCCTTATGTACAATGGAATATCACTCAGCCATGAAATCAACGTCATAAGGCTAGAGGGAGCATGATGAGTGGATTTAGGTATGCCGATTCTACGTGAAATAAGTCACACAGAAAAAGACACTTATCATAAGATATCACTTATAGAGGGAATGTAAAAACCGCTACACTTGAACTGAATTACAAAACAGAAGAGAGTCACACGTTTAGAAAACACACTATGGCTGCTTAACGGGAAAGGTGAGGTGGGGTGATGCATAAAACCAGGGTTTCAAATTAGCTCAGATACCGTTCCATAAACCCAATATGTAATAGACAAGACCTACTCCTTGCTCAGTGAACGGGACTCAACACCCGCTATTCACCGCCCAAGAATATATCTGACTAGTAAGAATCTTAAAACCTATGTGTTGATATCTCTCTGTAAGTTACTCAAGTGGGTGTAAAGCGGCATAAACACAGCAGTGAAAAGCAGCTAAACCCCATTATAAAAATCAATTACTTTTAAAAACCCGTGAAGCAAAGACAGTGAAAGAGAGAGAAATTCTTACAAAATTCGTTCAGGGGCTGTGATGCCACCTGGATTGACCATATCTAGACCCACAGCTGATTGAGACATAAGGGTGGACACTTTTGGGGCTGAGAGTTTTGGTGAGGTTGCGTGAGCAAACACAGACCCTTGAAAGTAATACTGCGTGGTACCCATCCCATGGGTCCCAAATCTCCAGGTTCAAGGGCACCTTCCTACATCGAAAATATGCATGAGAAACCCAGAAGATGGTACACCGTGTGATCGGGAAAGGTTTCTAAAACGCACCTCATTTCTCATCTCCTTGTGCTCGGGTTCGCCATTCCAGCCGCTTTCCTAGCAATCTCCCTCCTTGGAGAATCAGCACCTTTAACCTCCTGTTCCGTACAGGTTGCAATTTGTCCTGAGGATGAACGGGAAGAGGGGGAAGCAATGAGAGACTAGCTCTAGGTCTTGGGACAGGCACAGGCCACTCTATTTTCCCATCAGAAAGAAGAATTAACCACAGGCTCAGCCTGCCGCCCGGAAGCAGAATAGGGTCTGAAGCAATCCTGCGCATTTGCGGCCAGCTCCCAAGAAAGCGAGTTGAAAAATGGAGCCCAGGGGCACTGCAATGCACAAACCTGCAGAGTTATAAATGATAACTCTCGTCCACAAATATATTGAGGGAAGGCAACGAAGAGGATTTGAAAGCAAGGCAGAATTGCAGGAAACAGATTTCAGGAGGGAGATTCGAATCGCCTTTAAAGCACAGGAAAAGCGGCAAAACCTCGACAATGATGCCCATGGCCAAAAAGGGCGTATGAGTTTTTTCCTGAATATATTCAGGAAAAAAACCCATACGCCCTTTTTGGCCAACCAAGCAACCTGGAAAGGCAAATCAGCGCTACAAAGAAGTCTCGCTTCCCATCGGTCAAAAGGGCCATGCTGAATAAAGTGTCAAAACCAGAAATGCAGGACAGGCCATGGAGAAACGGGAGCCTTGCTACGCTGATGGGCGGGATGTAAATTGCCAACAGCCACTCTGGAGAAGTGTACGGTGTGTCTTGAAACATCTAAAAAACTCAGCTTAGAGAGCATAGGGCACTTCCAGTAATGGGCGTATAAATTGGGAAAACTAAAAATCAGCAAGTCACAGGCACCGCAATGTTTACGGCTGCTCTGTTGACAAGAACCTCCACTTTGTTACACCTTAAATATCCCAGGAAAGAGAAAAATGGATAAAGAAGTTGTGGTCCTTATGTACAATGGAATATCACTCAGCCATGAAATCAACGTCATAAGGCTAGTAGCAGCATGATGAGTGGATTTAGGTATGACGATTCTACGTGAAATAAGTCACACAGAAAAAGACACTTATCATAAGATATCACTTATAGAGGGAATGTAAAAACCGCTACACTTGAACTGAATTACAAAACAGAAGAGAGTCACACGTTTAGAAAACAAACTATGGCTGCTTAACGGGAAAGGTGAGGTGGGGTGATGCATAAAACCAGGGTTTCAAATTAGCTCAGATACCGTTCCGTAAACCCAATATGTAATAGACAAGACCTACTCCTTGCTCAGTGAACGGGACTCAACACCCGCTATTCACCGCCCAAGAATATATCTGACTAGTAAGAATCTTAAAACCTATGTGTTGATATCTCTCTGTAAGTTACACAAGTGGGTGTAAAGCGGCATAAACCCAGCAGTGAAAAGCAGCTAAACCCCATTATAAAAATCAATTACTTTTAAAAACCCGTGAAGCAAAGACAGTGAAAGAGAGAGAAATCCTTACAAAATTCGTTCAGGGGCTGTGATGCCACCTGGATTGACCATATCTAGACCCACAGCTGATTGAGACCTAAGGGTGGACACTTTTGGGGCTGAGAGGTTTGGTGAGGTTGGGTGAGCAAACGCAGACCCTTGAAAGTAATACTGCGTGGTACCCATCCCATGGGTACCAAATCTCCAGGTTCAAGGGCACCTTCCTACATCAAAAACATGCATGAGAAACCCAGAAGATGGTACACCGTGTGATCGGGAAAGGTTTCTAAAACGCACCTCATTTCTCATCTCCTTGTTCTCGGGTTCGCCATTCCAGCCGCTTTCCTAGCAATCTCCCTCCTTGGAGAATCAGCACCTTTAACCTCCTGTTCCGTACAGGTTGCAATTTTTCCTGAGGATGAACGGGAAGAGGGGGAACCAATGAGAGACTAGCTCTAGGTCTTGGGACAGGCACAGGTCACTCTATTTTCCCATCAGAAAGAAGAATTAACCACAGGCTCAGCCTGCCGCCCGGAAGCAGAATAGGGCCTGAAGCAATCCTGCGCTTTTGCGGCCAGCTCCCAAGAAAGTGAGTTGAAAAATGGAGCTCAGGGGCACAGCAATTCACAAACCTGCAGAGTTATAAATGATAACTCTCCTCCACAAATATATTGAGGGAAGGCAACGAAGAGGATTTGAAAGCAAGGCAGAATTGCAGGAAACAGATTTCAGGAGGGAGATTCGAATCGCCTTTAAAGCCCAGGAAAAGCGGCAAAACCTCGACAATGATGCCCATGGCCAAAAAGGGCGTATGAGTTTTTTCCTGAATATATTCAGGAAAAAAACGCATACGCCCTTTTTGGCCAACCAAGCAACCTGGAAAGGCAAATCAGCGCTACAAAGAAGTCTCGCTTCCCATCGTTCAAAAGGGCCATGCTGAATAAAGTGTCAAAACCAGAAATGCAGGACAGGCCATGGAGAAACGGGAGCCTTGCTACGCTGATGGGCGGGATGTAAATTGCCAACAGCCACTCTGGAGAAGTGTACGTTGTGTCTTGAAACATAAAAAACTCAGCTTAGAGAGCATAGGGCACTTCCACTCATGGGCGTATAAATTGGGAAAACTAAAAATCAGCAAGACACAGGCACCCCAATGTTTACGGCTGCTCTGTTGACAAGAACCTCCACTTCGTTACACCGTAAATATCCCAGGAAAGAGAAAAATGGATAAAGAAGTTGTGGTCCTTATGTACAATGGAATATCACTCAGCCATGAAATCAACGTCATAAGGCTAGTAGCAGCATGATGAGTGGATTTAGGTATGACGATTCTACGTGAAATAAGTCACACAGAAAAAGACACTTATCATAAGATATCACTTATAGAGGGAGTGTAAAAACCGCTACACTTGAACTGAGTTACAAAACAGAAGAGAGTCACACGTTTAGAAAACACACTATGGCTGCTTAACGGGAAAGGTGAGGTGGGGTGATGCATCAAAACAGGGTTTCAAATTAGCTCAGATACCGTTCCATAAACCCAATATGTAATAGACAAGACCTACTCCTTGCTCAGTGAACGGGACTCAACACCCGCTATTCACCGCCCAAGAATATATCTGACTAGTAAGAATCTTAAAACCTATGTGTTGATATCTCTCTGTAAGTTACTCAAGTGGGTGTAAAGCGGCATAAACCCAGCAGTGAAAAGCAGCTAAACCCCATTATAAAAATCAATTACTTTTAAAAACCCGTGAAGCAAAGACAGTGAAAGAGAGAGAAATTCTTACAAAATTCGTTCAGGGGCTGTGATGCCACCTGGATTGACCATATCTAGACCCACAGCTGATTGAGACATAAGGGTGGACACTTTTGGGGCTGAGAGGTTTGGTGAGGTTGGGTGAGCAAACGCAGACCCTTGAAAGTAATACTGCGTGGTACCCATCCCATGGGTCCCAAATCTCCAGGTTCAAGGGCACCTTCCTACATCAAAAACATGCATGAGAAACCCAGAAGATGGTACACCGTGTGATCGGGAAAGGTTTCTAAAACGCACCTCATTTCTCATCTCCTTGTGCTCGGGTTCGCCATTCCAGCTGCTTTCCTAGCAATCTCCCTCCTTGGAGAATCAGCACCTTTAACCTCCTGTTCCGTACAGGTTGCAATTTGTCCTGAGGATGAACGGGAAGAGGGGGAACCAATGAGAGACTAGCTGTAGGTCTTGGGACAGGCACAGGCCACTCTATTTTCCCATCAGAAAGAAGAATTAACCACAGGCTCAGCCTGCCGCCCGGAAGCAGAATAGGGTCTGAAGCAATCCTGCGCTTTTGCGGCCAGCTCCCAAGAAAGCGAGTTGAAAAATGGAGCTCAGGGGCACAGCAATTCACAAACCTGAAGAGTTATAAATGATAACTCTCCTCCACAAATATATTGAGGGAAGGCAACGAAGAGGATTTGAAAGCAAGGCAGAATTGCAGGAAACAGATTTCAGGAGGGAGATTCGAATCACCTTTAAAGCACAGGAAAAGCAGCAAAACCTCGACAATGATGCCCATGGCCAAAAAGGGCGTATGAGTTTTTTCCTGAATATATTCAGGAAAAAAACGCATACGCCCTTTTTGGCCAACCAAGCAACCTGGAAAGGCAAATCAGCGCTACAAAGAAGTCTCGCTTCCCATCGGTCAAAAGGGCCATGCTGAATAAAGTGTCAAAACCAGAAATGCAGGACAGGCCATGGAGAAACGGGAGCCTTGCTACGCTGATGGGCGGGATGTAAATTGCCAACAGCCACTCTGGAGAAGTGTACGGTGTGTCTTGAAACATATAAAAAACTCAGCTTAGAGAGCATAGGGCACTTCCACTCATGGGCGTATAAATTGGGAAAACTAAAAATCAGCAAGACACAGGCACCCCAATGTTTACGGCTGCTCTGTTGACAAGAACCTCCACTTCGTTACACCGTAAATATCCCAGGAAAGAGAAAAATGGATAAAGAACTTGTGTTCCTTATGTACAATGGAATATCACTCAGCCATGAAATCAACGTCATAAGGCTAATAGCAACATGATGAGTGGATTTAGGTATAACGATTCTACGTGAAATAAGTCACACAGAAAAAGACAGTTATCATAAGATATCACTTATAGAGGGAGTGTTAAAACCGCTACACTTGAACTGAATTACAAAACGGAAGAGAGTCACACGTTTAGAAAACACACTATGGCTGCTTAACGGGAAAGGTGAGGTGGGGTGATGCATAAAACCGGGGTTTCAAATTAGCTCAGATACCGTTCCATAAACCCAATATGTAATAGGCAAGACCTACTGCTTGCTCAGTGAACGGACTCAACACCCGCTATTCACCGCCCAAGAATATATCTGACTAGTAAGAATCTTAAAACCTATGTGTTGATATCTCTCTGTAAGTTACTCAAGTGGGTGTAAAGCGGCATAAACACAGCAGTGAAAAGCAGCTAAACCCCATTATAAAAATCAATTACTTTTAAAAACCCGTGAAGCAAAGACCGTGAAAGAGAGAGAAATTCTTACAAAACTCGTTCAGGGGCTGTGATGCCACCTGGATTGACCATATCTAGACCCACAGCTGATTGAGACATAAGGGTGGACACTTTTGGGGCTGAGAGGTTTGGTGAGGTTGGGTGAGCAAACGCAGACCCTTGAAAGTAATACTGCGTGGTACCCATCCCATGGGTCCCAAATCTCCAGGTTCAAGGGCACCTTCCTACATCGAAAACATGCATGAGAAACCCAGAAGATGGTACACCGTGTGATCGGGAAAGGTTTCTAAAACGCACCTCATTTCTCATCTCCTTGTGCTCGGGTTCGCCATTCCAGCCGCTTTCCTAGCAATCTCCCTCCTTGGAGAATCAGCACCTTTAACCTCCTGTTCCGTACAGGTTGCAATTTGTCCTGAGGATGAACGGGAAGAGGGGGAAGCAATGAGAGACTAGCTCTAGGTCTTGGGACAGGCACAGGCCACTCTATTTTCCCATCAGAAAGAAGAATTAACCACAGGCTCAGCCTGCCGCCCGGAAGCAGAATAGGGTCTGAAGCAATCCTGCGCATTTGCGGCCAGCTACCAAGAAAGCGAGTTGAAAAATGGAGCCCAGGGGCACTGCAATGCACAAACCTGCAGAGTTATAAATGATAACTCTCGTCCACAAATATATTGAGGGAAGGCAACGAAGAGGATTTGAAAGCAAGGCAGAATTGCAGGAAACAGATTTCAGGAGGGAGATTCGAATCGCCTTTAAAGCACAGGAAAAGCGGCAAAACCTCGACAATGATGCCCATGGCCAAAAAGGGCGTATGAGTTTTTTCCTGAATATATTCAGGAAAAAAACCCATACGCCCTTTTTGGCCAACCAAGCAACCTGGAAAGGCAAATCAGCGCTACAAAGAAGTCTCGCTTCCCATCGGTCAAAAGGGCCATGCTGAATAAAGTGTCAAAACCAGAAATGCAGGACAGGCCATGGAGAAACGGGAGCCTTGCTACGCTGATGGGCGGGATGTAAATTGCCAACAGCCACTCTGGAGAAGTGTACGGTGTGTCTTGAAACATCTAAAAAACTCAGCTTAGAGAGCATAGGGCACTTCCACTAATGGGCGTATAAATTGGGAAAACTAAAAATCAGCAAGTCACAGGCACCCCAATGTTTACGGCTGCTCTGTTGACAAGAACCTCCACTTTGTTACACCTTAAATATCCCAGGAAAGAGAAAAATGGATAAAGAAGTTGTGGTCCTTATGTACAATGGAATATCACTCAGCCATGAAATCAATGTCATAAGGCTAGTAGCAGCATGATGAGTGGATTTAGGTATGACGATTCTACGTGAAATAAGTCACACAGAAAAAGACACTTATCATAAGATATCACTTATAGAGGGAATGTAAAAACCGCTACACTTGAACTGAATTACAAAACAGAAGAGAGTCACACGTTTAGAAAACAAACTATGGCTGCTTAACGGGAAAGGTGAGGTGGGGTGATGCATAAAACCAGGGTTTCAAATTAGCTCAGATACCGTTCCGTAAACCCAATATGTAATAGACAAGACCTACTCCTTGCTCAGTGAACGGGACTCAACACCCGCTATTCACCGCCCAAGAATATATCTGACTAGTAAGAATCTTAAAACCTATGTGTTGATATCTCTCTGTAAGTTACTCAAGTGGGTGTAAAGCGGCATAAACACAGCAGTGAAAAGCAGCTAAACCCCATTATAAAAATCAATTACTTTTAAAAACCCGTGAAGCAAAGACAGTGAAAGAGAGAGAAATCCTTACAAAATTCGTTCAGGGGCTGTGATGCCACCTGGATTGACGATATCTAGACCCACAGCTGATTGAGACCTAAGGGTGGACACTTTTGGGGCTGAGAGGTTTGGTGAGGTTGGGTGAGCAAACGCAGACCCTTGAAAGTAATACTGCGTGGTACCCATCCCATGGGTCCCAAATCTCCAGGTTCAAGGGCACCTTCCTACATCAAAAACATGCATGAGAAACCCAGAAGATGGTACACCGTGTGATCGGGAAAGGTTTCTAAAACGCACCTCATTTCTCATCTCCTTGTGCTCGGGTTCGCCATTCCAGCCGCTTTCCTAGCAATCTCCCTCCTTGGAGAATCAGCACCTTTAACCTCCTGTTCCGTACAGGTTGCAATTTTTCCTGAGGATGAACGGGAAGAGGGGGAACCAATGAGAGACTAGCTCTAGGTCTTGGGACAGGCACAGGTCACTCTATTTTCCCATCAGAAAGAAGAATTAACCACAGGCTCAGCCTGCCGCCCGGAAGCAGAATAGTGCCTGAAGCAATCCTGCGCTTTTGCGGCCAGCTCCCAAGAAAGTGAGTTGAAAAATGGAGCTCAGGGGCACAG
This sequence comes from Eschrichtius robustus, assembly GCF_028021215.1. Lineage (NCBI taxonomy): Eukaryota > Metazoa > Chordata > Mammalia > Artiodactyla > Eschrichtiidae > Eschrichtius > Eschrichtius robustus. The sequence continues at coordinate 126,933 of NW_027175460.1, forward strand.
CAATTCACAAAACTGCAGAGTTATAAATGATAACTCTCCTCCACAAATATATTGAGGGAAGGCAACGAAGAGGATTTGAAAGCAAGGCAGAATTGCAGGAAACAGATTTCAGGAGGGAGATTCGAATCGCCTTTAAAGCACAGGAAAAGCGGCAAAACCTCGACAATGATGCCCATGGCCAAAAAGGGCGTATGAGTTTTTTCCTGAATATATTCAGGAAAAAAACGCATACGCCCTTTTTGGCCAACCAAGCAACCTGGAAAGGCAAATCAGCGCTACAAAGAAGTCTCGCTTCCCATCGTTCAAAAGGGCCATGCTGAATAAAGTGTCAAAACCAGAAATGCAGGACAGGCCATGGAGAAACGGGAGCCTTGCTACGCTGATGGGCGGGATGTAAATTGCCAACAGCCACTCTGGAGAAGTGTACGGTGTGTCTTGAAACATATAAAAAACTCAGCTTAGAGAGCATAGGGCACTTCCACTCATGGGCGTATAAATTGGGAAAACTAAAAATCAGCAAGACACAGGCACCCCAATGTTTACGGCTGCTCTGTTGACAAGAACCTCCACTTCGTTACACCGTAAATATCCCAGGAAAGAGAAAAATGGATAAAGAAGTTGTGGTCCTTATGTACAATGGAATATCACTCAGCCATGAAATCAACGTCATAAGGCTAGTAGCAGCATGATGAGTGGATTTAGGTATGACGATTCTACGTGAAATAAGTCACACAGAAAAAGACACTTATCATAAGATATCACTTATAGAGGGAGTGTAAAAACCGCTACACTTGAACTGAATTACAAAACAGAAGAGAGTCACACGTTTAGAAAACAAACTATGGCTGCTTAACGGGAAAGGTGAGGTGGGGTGATGCATAAAACCAGGGTTTCAAATTAGCTCAGATACCGTTCCATAAACCCAATATGTAATAGGCAAGACCTACTGCTTGCTCAGTGAACGGGACTCAACACCCGCTATTCACCGCCCAAGAATATATCTGACTAGTAAGAATCTTAAAACCTATGTGTTGATATCTCTCTGTAAGTTACTCAAGTGGATGTAAAGCGGCATAAACACAGCAGTGAAAAGCAGCTAAACCCCATTATAAAAATCAATTACTTTTAAAAACCCATGAAGCAAAGACAGTGAAAGAGAGAGAAATTCTTACAAAATTCGTTCAGGGGCTGTGATGCCACCTGGATTGACGATATCTAGACCCACAGCTGATTGAGACATAAGGGTGGACACTTTTGGGGCTGAGAGGTTTGGTGAGGTTGGGTGAGCAAACGCAGACCCTTGAAAGTAATACTGCGTGGTACCCATCCCATGGGTCCCAAATCTCCAGGTTCAAGGGCACCTTCCTACATCGAAAACATGCATGAGAAACCCAGAAGATGGTACACCGTGTGATCGGGAAAGGTTTCTAAAACGCACCTCATTTCTCATCTCCTTGTGCTCGGGTTCGCCATTCCAGCCGCTTTCCTAGCAATCTCCCTCCTTGGAGAATCAGCACCTTTAACCTCCTGTTCCGTACAGGTTGCAATTTGTCCTGAGGATGAACGGGAAGAGGGGGAAGCAATGAGAGACTAGCTCTAGGTCTTGGGACAGGCACAGGCCACTCTATTTTCCCATCAGAAAGAAGAATTAACCACAGGCTCAGCCTGCCGCCCGGTAGCAAAATAGGGCCTGAAGCAATCCTGCGCTTTTGCGGCCAGCTCCCAAGAAAGCGAGTTGAAAAATGGAGCTCAGGGGCACTGCAATGCACAAACCTGCAGAGTTATAAATGATAACTCTCGTCCACAAATATATTGAGGGAAGGCAACGAAGAGGATTTGAAAGCAAGGCAGAATTGCAGGAAACAGATTTCAGGAGGGAGATTCGAATCGCCTTTAAAGCACAGGAAAAGCGGCAAAACCTCGACAATGATGCCCATGGCCAAAAAGGGCGTATGAGTTTTTTCCTGAATATATTCAGGAAAAAAACGCATACGCCCTTTTTGGCCAACCAAGCAACCTGGAAAGGCAAATCAGCGCTACAAAGAAGTCTCGCTTCCCATCGGTCAAAAGGGCCATGCTGAATAAAGTGTCAAAACCAGAAATGCAGGACAGGCCATGGAGAAACGGGAGCCTTGCTACGCTGATGGGCGGGATGTAAATTGCCAACAGCCACTCTGGAGAAGTGTACGGTGTGTCTTGAAACATCTAAAAAACTCAGCTTAGAGAGCATAGGGCACTTCCACTCATGGGCGTATAAATTGGGAAAACTAAAAATCAGCAAGACACAGGCACCCCAATGTTTACGGCTGCTCTGTTGACAAGAACCTCCACTTCGTTACACCGTAAATATCCCAGGAAAGAGAAAAATGGATAAAGAAGTTGTGGTCCTTATGTACAATGGAATATCACTCAGCCATGAAATCAACGTCATAAGGCTAGTAGCAGCATGATGAGTGGATTTAGGTATGACGATTCTACGTGAAATAAGTCACACAGAAAAAGACACTTATCATAAGATATCACTTATAGAGGGAGTGTAAAAACCGCTACACTTGAACTGAATTACAAAACAGAAGAGAGTCACACGTTTAGAAAACAAACTATGGCTGCTTAACGGGAAAGGTGAGGTGGGGTGATGCATAAAACCAGGGTTTCAAATTAGCTCAGATACCGTTCCATAAACCCAATATGTAATAGGCAAGACCTACTGCTTGCTCAGTGAACGGGACTCAACACCCGCTATTCACCGCCCAAGAATATATCTGACTAGTAAGAATCTTAAAACCTATGTGTTGATATCTCTCTGTAAGTTACTCAAGTGGATGTAAAGCGGCATAAACACAGCAGTGAAAAGCAGCTAAACCCCATTATAAAAATCAATTACTTTTAAAAACCCATGAAGCAAAGACAGTGAAAGAGAGAGAAATTCTTACAAAATTCGTTCAGGGGCTGTGATGCCACCTGGATTGACGATATCTAGACCCACAGCTGATTGAGACATAAGGGTGGACACTTTTGGGGCTGAGAGGTTTGGTGAGGTTGGGTGAGCAAACGCAGACCCTTGAAAGTAATACTGCGTGGTACCCATCCCATGGGTCCCAAATCTCCAGGTTCAAGGGCACCTTCCTACATCGAAAACATGCATGAGAAACCCAGAAGATGGTACACCGTGTGATCGGGAAAGGTTTCTAAAACGCACCTCATTTCTCATCTCCTTGTGCTCGGGTTTGCCATTCCAGCCGCTTTCCTAGCAATCTCCCTCCTTGGAGAATCAGCACCTTTAACCTCCTGTTCCGTACAGGTTGCAATTTGTCCTGAGGATGAACGGGAAGAGGGGGAAGCAATGAGAGACTAGCTCTAGGTCTTGGGACAGGCACAGGCCACTCTATTTTCCCATCAGAAAGAAGAATTAACCACAGGCTCAGCCTGCCGCCCGGTAGCAAAATAGGGCCTGAAGCAATCCTGCGCTTTTGCGGCCAGCTCCCAAGAAAGCGAGTTGAAAAATGGAGCTCAGGGGCACTGCAATGCACAAACCTGCAGAGTTATAAATGATAACTCTCGTCCACAAATATATTGAGGGAAGGCAACGAAGAGGATTTGAAAGCAAGGCAGAATTGCAGGAAACAGATTTCAGGAGGGAGATTCGAATCGCCTTTAAAGCACAGGAAAAGCGGCAAAACCTCGACAATGATGCCCATGGCCAAAAAGGGCGTATGAGTTTTTTCCTGAATATATTCAGGAAAAAAACGCATACGCCCTTTTTGGCCAACCAAGCAACCTGGAAAGGCAAATCAGCGCTACAAAGAAGTCTCGCTTCCCATCGGTCAAAAGGGCCATGCTGAATAAAGTGTCAAAACCAGAAATGCAGGACAGGCCATGGAGAAACGGGAGCCTTGCTACGCTGATGGGCGGGATGTAAATTGCCAACAGCCACTCTGGAGAAGTGTACGGTGTGTCTTGAAACATCTAAAAAACTCAGCTTAGAGAGCATAGGGCACTTCCACTCATGGGCGTATAAATTGGGAAAACTAAAAATCAGCAAGACACAGGCACCCCAATGTTTACGGCTGCTCTGTTGACAAGAACCTCCACTTCGTTACACCGTAAATATCCCAGGAAAGAGAAAAATGGATAAAGAAGTTGTGGTCCTTATGTACAATGGAATATCACTCAGCCATGAAATCAACGTCATAAGGCTAGTAGCAGCATGATGAGTGGATTTAGGTATGACGATTCTACGTGAAATAAGTCACACAGAAAAAGACACTTATCATAAGATATCACTTATAGAGGGAGTGTAAAAACCGCTACACTTGAACTGAATTACAAAACAGAAGAGAGTCACACGTTTAGAAAACACACTATGGCTGCTTAACGGGAAAGGTGAGGTGGGGTGATGCATAAAACCAGGGTTTCAAATTAGCTCAGATACCGTTCCAAAAACCCAATATGTAATAGGCAAGACCTACTGCTTACTCAGTAAACGGGACTCAACACCCGCTATTCACCGCCCAAGAATATATCTGACTAGTAAGAATCTTAAAACCTATGTGTTGATATCTCTCTGTAAGTTACTCAAGTGGGTGTAAAGCGGCATAAACACAGCAGTGAAAAGCAGCTAAACCCCATTATAAAAATCAATTACTTTTAAAAACCCGTGAAGCAAAGACAGTGAAAGAGAGAGAAATTCTTACAAAACTCGTTCAGGGGCTGTGATGCCACCTGGATTGACCATATCTAGACCCACAGCTGATTGAGACATAAGGGTGGACACTTTTGGGGCTGAGAGGTTTGGTGAGGTTGGGTGAGCAAACGCAGACCCTTGAAAGTAATACTGCGTGGTACCCATCCCATGGGTCCCAAATCTCCAGGTTCAAGGGCACCTTCCTACATCAAAAACATGCATGAGAAACCCAGAAGATGGTACACCGTGTGATCGGGAAAGGTTTCTAAAACGCACCTCATTTCTCATCTCCTTGTGCTCGGGTTCGCCATTCCAGCCGCTGTCCTAGCAATCTCCCTCCTTGGAGAATCAGCACCTTTAACCTCCTGTTCCGTACAGGTTGCAATTTGTCCTGAGGATGAACGGGAAGAGGGGGAACCAATGAGAGACTAGCTCTAGGTCTTGGGACAGGCACAGGTCACTCTATTTTCCCATCAGAAAGAAGAATTAACCACAGGCTCAGCCTGCCGCCCGGAAGCAGAATAGGTTCTGAAGCAATCCTGCTCTTTTGCGGTCAGCTCCCAAGAAAGCGAGTTGAAAAATGGAGCTCAGGGGCACAGCAATTCACAAACCTGCAGAGTTATAAATGATAACTCTCCTCCACAAATATATTGAGGGAAGGCAACGAAGAGGATTTGAAAGCAAGGCAGAATTGCAGGAAACAGATTTCAGGAGGGAGATTGGAATCGCCTTTAAAGCACAGGAAAAGCGGCAAAACCTCGACAATGATGCCCTTGGGCAAAAAGGGCGTATGAGATTTTTCCTGAATATATTCAGGAAAAAAACGCATACGCCCTTTTTGGCCAACCAAGCAACCTGGAAAGGCAAATCAGCGCTACAAAGAAGTCTCGCTTCCCATCGGTGAAAAGGGCCATGCTGAATAAAGTGTCAAAACCAGAAATGCAGGACAGGCCATGGAGAAACGGGAGCCTTGCTATGCTGATGGGCGGGATGTAAATTGCCAACAGCCACTCTGGAGAAGTGTACGGTGTGTCTTGAAACATCTAAAAAACTCAGCTTAGAGAGCATAGGGCACTTCCACTCATGGGCGTATAAATTGGGAAAACTAAAAATCAGCAAGACACAGGCACCCCAATGTTTACGGCTGCTCTGTTGACAAGAACCTCCACTTCGTTACACCGTAAATATCCCAGGAAAGAGAAAAATGGATAAAGAACTTGTGTTCCTTATGTACAATGGAATATCACTCAGCCATGAAATCAACGTCATAAGGCTAGTAGCAGCATGATGAGTGGATTTATGTACAACGATTCTACGTGAAATAAGTCACACAGAAAAAGACAGTTATCATAAGATATCACTTATAGAGGGAGTGTAAAAACCGCTACACTTGAACTGAATTACAAAACGGAAGAGAGTCACACGTTTAGAAAACACACTATGGCTGCTTAACGGGAAAGGTGAGGTGGGGTGATGCATAAAACCAGGGTTTCAAATTAGCTCAGATACCGTTCCATAAACCCAATATGTAATAGGCAAGACCTACTGCTTGTTCAGTGAACGGAACTCAACACCCGCTATTCACCGCCCAAGAATATATCTGACTAGTAAGAATCTTAAAACCTATGTGTTGATATCTCTCTGTAAGTTACTCAAGTGGGTGTAAAGCGGCATAAACCCAGCAGTGAAAAGCAGCTAAACCCCATTATAAAAATCAATTACTTTTAAAAACCCGTGAAGCAAAGACAGTGAAAGAGAGAGAAATTCTTACAAAACTCGTTCAGGGGCTGTGATGCCACCTGGATTGACCATATCTAGACCCACAGCTGATTGAGACATAAGGGTGTACACTTTTGGGGCTGAGAGGTTTGGTGAGGTTGGGTGAGCAAACGCAGACCCTTGAAAGTAATACTGCGTGGTACCCATCCCATGGGTCCCAAATCTCCAGGTTCAAGGGCACCTTCCTACATCGAAAACATGCATGAGAAACCCAGAAGATGGTACACCGTGTGATCGGGAAAGGTTTCTAAAACGCACCTCATTTCTCATCTCCTTGTGCTCGGGTTCGCCATTCCAGCCGCTTTCCTAGCAATCTCCCTCCTTGGAGAATCAGCACCTTTAACCTCCTGTTCCGTACAGGTTGCAATTTGTCCTGAGGATGAACGGGAAGAGGGGGAAGCAATGAGAGACTAGCTCTAGGTCTTGGGACAGGCACAGGCCACTCTATTTTCCCATCAGAAAGAAGAATTAACCACAGGCTCAGCCTGCCGCCCGGTAGCAAAATAGGGCCTGAAGCAATCCTGCGCTTTTGCGGCCAGCTCCCAAGAAAGCGAGTTGAAAAATGGAGCTCAGGGGCACTGCAATGCACAAACCTGCAGAGTTATAAATGATAACTCTCGTCCACAAATATATTGAGGGAAGGCAACGAAGAGGATTTGAAAGCAAGGCAGAATTGCAGGAAACAGATTTCAGGAGGGAGATTCGAATCGCCTTTAAAGCACAGGAAAAGCGGCAAAACCTCGACAATGATGCCCATGGCCAAAAAGGGCGTATGAGTTTTTTCCTGAATATATTCAGGAAAAAAACGCATACGCCCTTTTTGGCCAACCAAGCAACCTGGAAAGGCAAATCAGCGCTACAAAGAAGTCTCGCTTCCCATCGGTCAAAAGGGCCATGCTGAATAAAGTGTCAAAACCAGAAATGCAGGACAGGCCATGGAGAAACGGGAGCCTTGCTACGCTGATGGGCGGGATGTAAATTGCCAACAGCCACTCTGGAGAAGTGTACGGTGTGTCTTGAAACATCTAAAAAACTCAGCTTAGAGAGCATAGGGCACTTCCACTCATGGGCGTATAAATTGGGAAAACTAAAAATCAGCAAGACACAGGCACCCCAATGTTTACGGCTGCTCTGTTGACAAGAACCTCCACTTCGTTACACCGTAAATATCCCAGGAAAGAGAAAAATGGATAAAGAAGTTGTGGTCCTTATGTACAATGGAATATCACTCAGCCATGAAATCAACGTCATAAGGCTAGTAGCAGCATGATGAGTGGATTTAGGTATGACGATTCTACGTGAAATAAGTCACACAGAAAAAGACACTTATCATAAGATATCACTTATAGAGGGAGTGTAAAAACCGCTACACTTGAACTGAATTACAAAACAGAAGAGAGTCACACGTTTAGAAAACAAACTATGGCTGCTTAACGGGAAAGGTGAGGTGGGGTGATGCATAAAACCAGGGTTTCAAATTAGCTCAGATACCGTTCCATAAACCCAATATGTAATAGGCAAGACCTACTGCTTGCTCAGTGAACGGGACTCAACACCCGCTATTCACCGCCCAAGAATATATCTGACTAGTAAGAATCTTAAAACCTATGTGTTGATATCTCTCTGTAAGTTACTCAAGTGGATGTAAAGCGGCATAAACACAGCAGTGAAAAGCAGCTAAACCCCATTATAAAAATCAATTACTTTTAAAAACCCATGAAGCAAAGACAGTGAAAGAGAGAGAAATTCTTACAAAATTCGTTCAGGGGCTGTGATGCCACCTGGATTGACGATATCTAGACCCACAGCTGATTGAGACATAAGGGTGGACACTTTTGGGGCTGAGAGGTTTGGTGAGGTTGGGTGAGCAAACGCAGACCCTTGAAAGTAATACTGCGTGGTACCCATCCCATGGGTCCCAAATCTCCAGGTTCAAGGGCACCTTCCTACATCGAAAACATGCATGAGAAACCCAGAAGATGGTACACCGTGTGATCGGGAAAGGTTTCTAAAACGCACCTCATTTCTCATCTCCTTGTGCTCGGGTTTGCCATTCCAGCCGCTTTCCTAGCAATCTCCCTCCTTGGAGAATCAGCACCTTTAACCTCCTGTTCCGTACAGGTTGCAATTTGTCCTGAGGATGAACGGGAAGAGGGGGAAGCAATGAGAGACTAGCTCTAGGTCTTGGGACAGGCACAGGCCACTCTATTTTCCCATCAGAAAGAAGAATTAACCACAGGCTCAGCCTGCCGCCCGGTAGCAAAATAGGGCCTGAAGCAATCCTGCGCTTTTGCGGCCAGCTCCCAAGAAAGCGAGTTGAAAAATGGAGCTCAGGGGCACTGCAATGCACAAACCTGCAGAGTTATAAATGATAACTCTCGTCCACAAATATATTGAGGGAAGGCAACGAAGAGGATTTGAAAGCAAGGCAGAATTGCAGGAAACAGATTTCAGGAGGGAGATTCGAATCGCCTTTAAAGCACAGGAAAAGCGGCAAAACCTCGACAATGATGCCCATGGCCAAAAAGGGCGTATGAGTTTTTTCCTGAATATATTCAGGAAAAAAACGCATACGCCCTTTTTGGCCAACCAAGCAACCTGGAAAGGCAAATCAGCGCTACAAAGAAGTCTCGCTTCCCATCGGTCAAAAGGGCCATGCTGAATAAAGTGTCAAAACCAGAAATGCAGGACAGGCCATGGAGAAACGGGAGCCTTGCTACGCTGATGGGCGGGATGTAAATTGCCAACAGCCACTCTGGAGAAGTGTACGGTGTGTCTTGAAACATCTAAAAAACTCAGCTTAGAGAGCATAGGGCACTTCCACTCATGGGCGTATAAATTGGGAAAACTAAAAATCAGCAAGACACAGGCACCCCAATGTTTACGGCTGCTCTGTTGACAAGAACCTCCACTTCGTTACACCGTAAATATCCCAGGAAAGAGAAAAATGGATAAAGAAGTTGTGGTCCTTATGTACAATGGAATATCACTCAGCCATGAAATCAACGTCATAAGGCTAGTAGCAGCATGATGAGTGGATTTAGGTATGACGATTCTACGTGAAATAAGTCACACAGAAAAAGACACTTATCATAAGATATCACTTATAGAGGGAGTGTAAAAACCGCTACACTTGAACTGAATTACAAAACAGAAGAGAGTCACACGTTTAGAAAACACACTATGGCTGCTTAACGGGAAAGGTGAGGTGGGGTGATGCATAAAACCAGGGTTTCAAATTAGCTCAGATACCGTTCCAAAAACCCAATATGTAATAGGCAAGACCTACTGCTTACTCAGTAAACGGGACTCAACACCCGCTATTCACCGCCCAAGAATATATCTGACTAGTAAGAATCTTAAAACCTATGTGTTGATATCTCTCTGTAAGTTACTCAAGTGGGTGTAAAGCGGCATAAACACAGCAGTGAAAAGCAGCTAAACCCCATTATAAAAATCAATTACTTTTAAAAACCCGTGAAGCAAAGACAGTGAAAGAGAGAGAAATTCTTACAAAACTCGTTCAGGGGCTGTGATGCCACCTGGATTGACCATATCTAGACCCACAGCTGATTGAGACATAAGGGTGGACACTTTTGGGGCTGAGAGGTTTGGTGAGGTTGGGTGAGCAAACGCAGACCCTTGAAAGTAATACTGCGTGGTACCCATCCCATGGGTCCCAAATCTCCAGGTTCAAGGGCACCTTCCTACATCAAAAACATGCATGAGAAACCCAGAAGATGGTACACCGTGTGATCGGGAAAGGTTTCTAAAACGCACCTCATTTCTCATCTCCTTGTGCTCGGGTTCGCCATTCCAGCCGCTGTCCTAGCAATCTCCCTCCTTGGAGAATCAGCACCTTTAACCTCCTGTTCCGTACAGGTTGCAATTTGTCCTGAGGATGAACGGGAAGAGGGGGAACCAATGAGAGACTAGCTCTAGGTCTTGGGACAGGCACAGGTCACTCTATTTTCCCATCAGAAAGAAGAATTAACCACAGGCTCAGCCTGCCGCCCGGAAGCAGAATAGGTTCTGAAGCAATCCTGCTCTTTTGCGGTCAGCTCCCAAGAAAGCGAGTTGAAAAATGGAGCTCAGGGGCACAGCAATTCACAAACCTGCAGAGTTATAAATGATAACTCTCCTCCACAAATATATTGAGGGAAGGCAACGAAGAGGATTTGAAAGCAAGGCAGAATTGCAGGAAACAGATTTCAGGAGGGAGATTGGAATCGCCTTTAAAGCACAGGAAAAGCGGCAAAACCTCGACAATGATGCCCTTGGGCAAAAAGGGCGTATGAGATTTTTCCTGAATATATTCAGGAAAAAAACGCATACGCCCTTTTTGGCCAACCAAGCAACCTGGAAAGGCAAATCAGCGCTACAAAGAAGTCTCGCTTCCCATCGGTGAAAAGGGCCATGCTGAATAAAGTGTCAAAACCAGAAATGCAGGACAGGCCATGGAGAAACGGGAGCCTTGCTATGCTGATGGGCGGGATGTAAATTGCCAACAGCCACTCTGGAGAAGTGTACGGTGTGTCTTGAAACATCTAAAAAACTCAGCTTAGAGAGCATAGGGCACTTCCACTCATGGGCGTATAAATTGGGAAAACTAAAAATCAGCAAGACACAGGCACCCCAATGTTTACGGCTGCTCTGTTGACAAGAACCTCCACTTCGTTACACCGTAAATATCCCAGGAAAGAGAAAAATGGATAAAGAACTTGTGTTCCTTATGTACAATGGAATATCACTCAGCCATGAAATCAACGTCATAAGGCTAGTAGCAGCATGATGAGTGGATTTATGTACAACGATTCTACGTGAAATAAGTCACACAGAAAAAGACAGTTATCATAAGATATCACTTATAGAGGGAGTGTAAAAACCGCTACACTTGAACTGAATTACAAAACGGAAGAGAGTCACACGTTTAGAAAACACACTATGGCTGCTTAACGGGAAAGGTGAGGTGGGGTGATGCATAAAACCAGGGTTTCAAATTAGCTCAGATACCGTTCCATAAACCCAATATGTAATAGGCAAGACCTACTGCTTGTTCAGTGAACGGAACTCAACACCCGCTATTCACCGCCCAAGAATATATCTGACTAGTAAGAATCTTAAAACCTATGTGTTGATATCTCTCTGTAAGTTACTCAAGTGGGTGTAAAGCGGCATAAACCCAGCAGTGAAAAGCAGCTAAACCCCATTATAAAAATCAATTACTTTTAAAAACCCGTGAAGCAAAGACAGTGAAAGAGAGAGAAATTCTTACAAAACTCGTTCAGGGGCTGTGATGCCACCTGGATTGACCATATCTAGACCCACAGCTGATTGAGACATAAGGGTGTACACTTTTGGGGCTGAGAGGTTTGGTGAGGTTGGGTGAGCAAACGCAGACCCTTGAAAGTAATACTGCGTGGTACCCATCCCATGGGTCCCAAATCTCCAGGTTCAAGGGCACCTTCCTACATCGAAAACATGCATGAGAAACCCAGAAGATGGTACACCGTGTGATCGGGAAAGGTTTCTAAAACGCACCTCATTTCTCATCTCCTTGTGCTCGGGTTCGCCATTCCAGCCGCTTTCCTAGCAATCTCCCTCCTTGGAGAATCAGCACCTTTAACCTCCTGTTCCGTACAGGTTGCAATTTGTCCTGAGGATGAACGGGAAGAGGGGGAAGCAATGAGAGACTAGCTCTAGGTCTTGGGACAGGCACAGGCCACTCTATTTTCCCATCAGAAAGAAGAATTAACCACAGGCTCAGCCTGCCGCCCGGTAGCAAAATAGGGCCTGAAGCAATCCTGCGCTTTTGCGGCCAGCTCCCAAGAAAGCGAGTTGAAAAATGGAGCTCAGGGGCACTGCAATGCACAAACCTGCAGAGTTATAAATGATAACTCTCGTCCACAAATATATTGAGGGAAGGCAACGAAGAGGATTTGAAAGCAAGGCAGAATTGCAGGAAACAGATTTCAGGAGGGAGATTCGAATCGCCTTTAAAGCACAGGAAAAGCGGCAAAACCTCGACAATGATGCCCATGGCCAAAAAGGGCGTATGAGTTTTTTCCTGAATATATTCAGGAAAAAAACGCATACGCCCTTTTTGGCCAACCAAGCAACCTGGAAAGGCAAATCAGCGCTACAAAGAAGTCTCGCTTCCCATCGGTCAAAAGGGCCATGCTGAATAAAGTGTCAAAACCAGAAATGCAGGACAGGCCATGGAGAAACGGGAGCCTTGCTACGCTGATGGGCGGGATGTAAATTGCCAACAGCCACTCTGGAGAAGTGTACGGTGTGTCTTGAAACATCTAAAAAACTCAGCTTAGAGAGCATAGGGCACTTCCACTCATGGGCGTATAAATTGGGAAAACTAAAAATCAGCAAGACACAGGCACCCCAATGTTTACGGCTGCTCTGTTGACAAGAACCTCCACTTCGTTACACCGTAAATATCCCAGGAAAGAGAAAAATGGATAAAGAAGTTGTGGTCCTTATGTACAATGGAATATCACTCAGCCATGAAATCAACGTCATAAGGCTAGTAGCAGCATGATGAGTGGATTTAGGTATGACGATTCTACGTGAAATAAGTCACACAGAAAAAGACACTTATCATAAGATATCACTTATAGAGGGAGTGTAAAAACCGCTACACTTGAACTGAATTACAAAACAGAAGAGAGTCACACGTTTAGAAAACAAACTATGGCTGCTTAACGGGAAAGGTGAGGTGGGGTGATGCATAAAACCAGGGTTTCAAATTAGCTCAGATACCGTTCCATAAACCCAATATGTAATAGGCAAGACCTACTGCTTGCTCAGTGAACGGGACTCAACACCCGCTATTCACCGCCCAAGAATATATCTGACTAGTAAGAATCTTAAAACCTATGTGTTGATATCTCTCTGTAAGTTACTCAAGTGGATGTAAAGCGGCATAAACACAGCAGTGAAAAGCAGCTAAACCCCATTATAAAAATCAATTACTTTTAAAAACCCATGAAGCAAAGACAGTGAAAGAGAGAGAAATTCTTACAAAATTCGTTCAGGGGCTGTGATGCCACCTGGATTGACGATATCTAGACCCACAGCTGATTGAGACATAAGGGTGGACACTTTTGGGGCTGAGAGGTTTGGTGAGGTTGGGTGAGCAAACGCAGACCCTTGAAAGTAATACTGCGTGGTACCCATCCCATGGGTCCCAAATCTCCAGGTTCAAGGGCACCTTCCTACATCGAAAACATGCATGAGAAACCCAGAAGATGGTACACCGTGTGATCGGGAAAGGTTTCTAAAACGCACCTCATTTCTCATCTCCTTGTGCTCGGGTTTGCCATTCCAGCCGCTTTCCTAGCAATCTCCCTCCTTGGAGAATCAGCACCTTTAACCTCCTGTTCCGTACAGGTTGCAATTTGTCCTGAGGATGAACGGGAAGAGGGGGAAGCAATGAGAGACTAGCTCTAGGTCTTGGGACAGGCACAGGCCACTCTATTTTCCCATCAGAAAGAAGAATTAACCACAGGCTCAGCCTGCCGCCCGGTAGCAAAATAGGGCCTGAAGCAATCCTGCGCTTTTGCGGCCAGCTCCCAAGAAAGCGAGTTGAAAAATGGAGCTCAGGGGCACTGCAATGCACAAACCTGCAGAGTTATAAATGATAACTCTCGTCCACAAATATATTGAGGGAAGGCAACGAAGAGGATTTGAAAGCAAGGCAGAATTGCAGGAAACAGATTTCAGGAGGGAGATTCGAATCGCCTTTAAAGCACAGGAAAAGCGGCAAAACCTCGACAATGATGCCCATGGCCAAAAAGGGCGTATGAGTTTTTTCCTGAATATATTCAGGAAAAAAACGCATACGCCCTTTTTGGCCAACCAAGCAACCTGGAAAGGCAAATCAGCGCTACAAAGAAGTCTCGCTTCCCATCGGTCAAAAGGGCCATGCTGAATAAAGTGTCAAAACCAGAAATGCAGGACAGGCCATGGAGAAACGGGAGCCTTGCTACGCTGATGGGCGGGATGTAAATTGCCAACAGCCACTCTGGAGAAGTGTACGGTGTGTCTTGAAACATCTAAAAAACTCAGCTTAGAGAGCATAGGGCACTTCCACTCATGGGCGTATAAATTGGGAAAACTAAAAATCAGCAAGACACAGGCACCCCAATGTTTACGGCTGCTCTGTTGACAAGAACCTCCACTTCGTTACACCGTAAATATCCCAGGAAAGAGAAAAATGGATAAAGAAGTTGTGGTCCTTATGTACAATGGAATATCACTCAGCCATGAAATCAACGTCATAAGGCTAGTAGCAGCATGATGAGTGGATTTAGGTATGACGATTCTACGTGAAATAAGTCACACAGAAAAAGACACTTATCATAAGATATCACTTATAGAGGGAGTGTAAAAACCGCTACACTTGAACTGAATTACAAAACAGAAGAGAGTCACACGTTTAGAAAACACACTATGGCTGCTTAACGGGAAAGGTGAGGTGGGGTGATGCATAAAACCAGGGTTTCAAATTAGCTCAGATACCGTTCCAAAAACCCAATATGTAATAGGCAAGACCTACTGCTTACTCAGTAAACGGGACTCAACACCCGCTATTCACCGCCCAAGAATATATCTGACTAGTAAGAATCTTAAAACCTATGTGTTGATATCTCTCTGTAAGTTACTCAAGTGGGTGTAAAGCGGCATAAACACAGCAGTGAAAAGCAGCTAAACCCCATTATAAAAATCAATTACTTTTAAAAACCCGTGAAGCAAAGACAGTGAAAGAGAGAGAAATTCTTACAAAACTCGTTCAGGGGCTGTGATGCCACCTGGATTGACCATATCTAGACCCACAGCTGATTGAGACATAAGGGTGGACACTTTTGGGGCTGAGAGGTTTGGTGAGGTTGGGTGAGCAAACGCAGACCCTTGAAAGTAATACTGCGTGGTACCCATCCCATGGGTCCCAAATCTCCAGGTTCAAGGGCACCTTCCTACATCAAAAACATGCATGAGAAACCCAGAAGATGGTACACCGTGTGATCGGGAAAGGTTTCTAAAACGCACCTCATTTCTCATCTCCTTGTGCTCGGGTTTGCCATTCCAGCCGCTGTCCTAGCAATCTCCCTCCTTGGAGAATCAGCACCTTTAACCTCCTGTTCCGTACAGGTTGCAATTTGTCCTGAGGATGAACGGGAAGAGGGGGAACCAATGAGAGACTAGCTCTAGGTCTTGGGACAGGCACAGGTCACTCTATTTTCCCATCAGAAAGAAGAATTAACCACAGGCTCAGCCTGCCGCCCGGAAGCAGAATAGGTTCTGAAGCAATCCTGCTCTTTTGCGGTCAGCTCCCAAGAAAGCGAGTTGAAAAATGGAGCTCAGGGGCACAGCAATTCACAAACCTGCAGAGTTATAAATGATAACTCTCCTCCACAAATATATTGAGGGAAGGCAACGAAGAGGATTTGAAAGCAAGGCAGAATTGCAGGAAACAGATTTCAGGAGGGAGATTGGAATCGCCTTTAAAGCACAGGAAAAGCGGCAAAACCTCGACAATGATGCCCTTGGGCAAAAAGGGCGTATGAGATTTTTCCTGAATATATTCAGGAAAAAAACGCATACGCCCTTTTTGGCCAACCAAGCAACCTGGAAAGGCAAATCAGCGCTACAAAGAAGTCTCGCTTCCCATCGGTGAAAAGGGCCATGCTGAATAAAGTGTCAAAACCAGAAATGCAGGACAGGCCATGGAGAAACGGGAGCCTTGCTATGCTGATGGGCGGGATGTAAATTGCCAACAGCCACTCTGGAGAAGTGTACGGTGTGTCTTGAAACATCTAAAAAACTCAGCTTAGAGAGCATAGGGCACTTCCACTCATGGGCGTATAAATTGGGAAAACTAAAAATCAGCAAGACACAGGCACCCCAATGTTTACGGCTGCTCTGTTGACAAGAACCTCCACTTCGTTACACCGTAAATATCCCAGGAAAGAGAAAAATGGATAAAGAACTTGTGTTCCTTATGTACAATGGAATATCACTCAGCCATGAAATCAACGTCATAAGGCTAGTAGCAGCATGATGAGTGGATTTATGTACGACAATTCTACGTGAAATAAGTCACACAGAAAAAGACAGTTATCATAAGATATCACTTATAGAGGGAGTGTAAAAACCGCTACACTTGAACTGAATTACAAAACGGAAGAGAGTCACACGTTTAGAAAACACACTATGGCTGCTTAACGGGAAAGGTGAGGTGGGGTGATGCATAAAACCAGGGTTTCAAATTAGCTCAGATACCGTTCCATAAACCCAATATGTAATAGGCAAGACCTACTGCTTGCTCAGTGAACGGGACTCAACACCCGCTATTCACCGCCCAAGAATATATCTGACTAGTAAGAATCTTAAAACCTATGTGTTGATATCTCTCTGTAAGTTACTCAAGTGGGTGTAAAGCGGCATAAACACAGCAGTGAAAAGCAGCTAAACCCCATTATAAAAATCAATTACTTTTAAAAACCCGTGAAGCAAAGACAGTGAAAGAGAGAGAAATTCTTACAAAACTCGTTCAGGGGCTGTGATGCCACCTGGATTGACCATATCTAGACCCACAGCTGATTGAGACATAAGGGTGGACACTTTTGGGGCTGAGAGGTTTGGTGAGGTTGGGTGAGCAAACGCAGACCCTTGAAAGTAATACTGCGTGGTACCCATCCCATGGGTCCCAAATCTCCAGGTTCAAGGGCACCTTCCTACATCGAAAACATGCATGAGAAACCCAGAAGATGGTACACCGTGTGATCGGGAAAGGTTTCTAAAACGCACCTCATTTCTCATCTCCTTGTGCTCGGGTTCGCCATTCCAGCCGCTTTCCTAGCAATCTCCCTCCTTGGAGAATCAGCACCTTTAACCTCCTGTTCCGTACAGGTTGCAATTTGTCCTGAGGATGAACGGGAAGAGGGGGAACCAATGAGAGACTAGCTCTAGGTCTTGGGACAGGCACAGGTCACTCTATTTTCCCATCAGAAAGAAGAATTAACCACAGGCTCAGCCTGCCGCCCGGAAGCAGAATAGGGTCTGAAGCAATCCTGCGCTTTTGCGGCCAGCTCCCAAGAAAGGGAGTTGAAAAATGGAGCTCAGGGGCACAGCAATTCACAAACCTGCAGAGTTATAAATGATAACTCTCCTCCACAAATATATTGAGGGAAGGCAACGAAGAGGATTTGAAAGCAAGGCAGAATTGCAGGAAACAGATTTCAGGAGGGAGATTCGAATCGCCTTTAAAGCACAGGAAAAGCGGCAAAACCTCGACAATGATGCCCATGGCCAAAAAGGGCGTATGAGTTTTTTCCTGAATATATTCAGGAAAAAAACGCATACGCCCTTTTTGGCCAACCAAGCAACCTGGAAAGGCAAATCAGCGCTACAAAGAAGTCTCGCTTCCCAACGGTCAAAAGGGCCATGCTGAATAAAGTGTCAAAACCAGAAATGCAGGACAGGCCATGGAGAAACGGGAGCCTTGCTACGTTGATGGGCGGGATGTAAATTGCCAACAGCCACTCTGGAGAAGTGTACGGTGTGTCTTGAAACATCTAAAAAACTTAGCTTAGAGAGCATAGGGCACTTCCACTCATGGGCGTATAAATTGGGAAAACTAAAAATCAGCAAGACACAGGCACCCCAATGTTTACGGCTGCTCTGTTGACAAGAACCTCCACTTCGTTACACCGTAAATATCCCAGGAAAGAGAAAAATGGATAAAGAAGTTGTGGTCCTTATGTACAATGGAATATCACTCAGCCATGAAATCAACGTCATAAGGCTAATAGCAGCATGATGAGTGGATTTAGGTATGACGATTCTATGTGAAATAAGTCACACAGAAAAAGACAGTTATCATAATATATCACTTATAGAGGGAGTGTAAAAACCGCTACACTTGAACTGAATTACAAAACAGAAGAGAGTCACACGTTTAGAAAACACACTATGGCTGCTTAACGGGAAAGGTGAGGTGGGGTGATGCATAAAACCAGGGTTTCAAATTAGCTCAGATACCGTTCCATAAACCCAATATGTAATAGGCAAGACCTACTGCTTGTTCAGTGAACGGAACTCAACACCCGCTATTCACCGCCCAAGAATATATCTGACTAGTAAGAATCTTAAAACCTATGTGTTGATATCTCTCTGTAAGTTACTCAAGTGGGTGTAAAGCGGCATAAACCCAGCAGTGAAAAGCAGCTAAACCCCATTATAAAAATCAATTACTTTTAAAAACCCGTGAAGCAAAGACAGTGAAAGAGAGAGAAATTCTTACAAAACTCGTTCAGGGGCTGTGATGCCACCTGGATTGACCATATCTAGACCCACAGCTGATTGAGACATAAGGGTGTACACTTTTGGGGCTGAGAGGTTTGGTGAGGTTGGGTGAGCAAACGCAGACCCTTGAAAGTAATACTGCGTGGTACCCATCCCATGGGTCCCAAATCTCCAGGTTCAAGGGCACCTTCCTACATCGAAAACATGCATGAGAAACCCAGAAGATGGTACACCGTGTGATCGGGAAAGGTTTCTAAAACGCACCTCATTTCTCATCTCCTTGTGCTCGGGTTCGCCATTCCAGCCGCTTTCCTAGCAATCTCCCTCCTTGGAGAATCAGCACCTTTAACCTCCTGTTCCGTACAGGTTGCAATTTGTCCTGAGGATGAACGGGAAGAGGGGGAACAAATGAGAGACTAGCTCTAGGTCTTGGGACAGGCACAGGTCACTCTATTTTCCCATCAGAAAGAAGAATTAACCACAGGCTCAGCCAGCCGCCCGGAAGCAGAATAGGGTCTGAAGCAATCCTGCGCTTTTGCGGCCAGCTCCCAAGAAAGGGAGTTGAAAAATGGAGCTCAGGGGCACAGCAATGCACAAACCTGCAGAGTTATAAATGATAACTCTCGTCCACAAATATATTGAGGGAAGGCAACGAAGAGGATTTGAAAGCAAGGCAGAATTGCAGGAAACAGATTTCAGGAGGGAGATTCGAATCGCCTTTAAAGCACAGGAAAAGCGGCAAAACCTCGACAATGATGCCCATGGCCAAAAAGGGCGTATGAGTTTTTTCCTGAATATATTCAGGAAAAAAACGCATACGCCCTTTTTGGCCAACCAAGCAACCTGGAAAGGCAAATCAGCGCTACAAAGAAGTCTCGCTTCCCATCGGTCAAAAGGGCCATGCTGAATAAAGTGTCAAAACCAGAAATGCAGGACAGGCCATGGAGAAACGGGAGCCTTGCTACGCTGATGGGCGGGATGTAAATTGCCAACAGCCACTCTGGAGAAGTGTACGGTGTGTCTTGAAACATCTAAAAAACTTAGCTTAGAGAGCATAGGGCACTTCCACTCATGGGCGTATAAATTGGGAAAACTAAAAATCAGCAAGACACAGGCACCCCAATGTTTACGGCTGCTCTGTTGACAAGAACCTCCACTTCGTTACACCGTAAATATCCCAGGAAAGAGAAAAATGGATAAAGAAGTTGTGGTCCTTATGTACAATGGAATATCACTCAGCCATGAAATCAACGTCATAAGGCTAGAGGGAGCATGATGAGTGGATTTAGGTATGCCGATTCTACGTGAAATAAGTCACACAGAAAAAGACACTTATCATAAGATATCACTTATAGAGGGAATGTAAAAACCGCTACAATTGAACTGAATTACAAAACAGAAGAGAGTCACACGTTTAGAAAACACACTATGGCTGCTTAACGGGAAAGGTGAGGTGGGGTGATGCATAAAACCAGGGTTTCAAATTAGCTCAGATACCGTTCCATAAACCCAATATGTAATAGGCAAGACCTACTGCTTGCTCAGTGAACGGGACTCAACACCCGCTATTCACCGGCCAAGAATATATCTGACTAGTAAGAATCTTAAAACCTATGTGTTGATATCTCTCTGTAAGTTACTCAAGTGGGTGTAAAGCGGCATAAACACAACAGGGAAAAGCAGCTAAACCCCATTATAAAAATCAATTACTTTTAAAAACCCGTGAAGCAAAGACAGTGAAAGAGAGAGAAATTCTTACAAAACTCGTTCAGGGGCTGTGATGCCACCTGGATTGACCATATCTAGACCAACAGCTGATTGAGACATAAGGGTGGACACTTTTGGGGCTGAGAGTTTTGGTGAGGTTGCGTGAGCAAACACAGACCCTTGAAAGTAATACTGCGTGGTACCCATCCCATGGGTCCCAAATCTCCAGGTTCAAGGGCACCTTCCTACATCGAAAATATGCATGAGAAACCCAGAAGATGGTACACCGTGTGATCGGGAAAGGTTTCTAAAACGCACCTCATTTCTCATCTCCTTGTGCTCGGGTTCGCCATTCCAGCCGCTTTCCTAGCAATCTCCCTCCTTGGAGAATCAGCACCTTTAACCTCCTGTTCCGTACAGGTTGCAATTTTTCCTGAGGATGAACGGGAAGAGGGGTGACCAATGAGAGACTAGCTCTAGGTCTTGGGACAGGCAAAGTTCACTCTATTTTCCCATCAGAAAGAAGAATTAACCACAGGCTCAGCCTGCCGCCCGGAAGCAGAATAGGGCCTGAAGCAATCCTGCGCTTTTGCGGCCAGCTCCCAAGAAAGTGAGTTGAAAAATGGAGCTCAGGGGCACAGCAATTCACAAACCTGCAGAGTTATAAATGATAACTCTCCTCCACAAATATATTGAGGGAAGGCAACGAAGAGGATTTGAAAGCAAGGCAGAATTGCAGGAAACAGATTTCAGGAGGGAGATTCGAATCGCCTTTAAAGCACAGGAAAAGCGGCAAAACCTCGACAATGATGCCCATGGCCAAAAAGGGCGTATGAGTTTTTTCCTGAATATATTCAGGAAAAAAACGCATACGCCCTTTTTGGCCAACCAAGCAACCTGGAAAGGCAAATCAGCGCTACAAAGAAGTCTCGCTTCCCATCGGTCAAAAGGGCCATGCTGAATAAAGTGTCAAAACCAGAAATGCAGGACAGGCCATGGAGAAACGGGAGCCTTGCTACGCTGATGGGCAGGATGTAAATTGCCAACAGCCACTCTGGAGAAGTGTACGGTGTGTCTTGAAACATCTAAAAAACTCAGCTTAGAGAGCATAGGGCACTTCCACTCATGGGCGTATAAATTGGGAAAACTAAAAATCAGCAAGACACAGGCACCCCAATGTTTACGGCTGCTCTGTTGACAAGAACCTCCACTTCGTTACACCGTAAATATCCCAGGAAAGAGAAAAATGGATAAAGAACTTGTGTTCCTTATGTACAATGGAATATCACTCAGCCATGAAATCAACGTCATAAGGCTAATAGCAGCATGATGAGTGGATTTAGGTATGACGATTCTACGTGAAATAAGTCACACAGAAAAAGACAGTTATCATAAGATATCACTTACAGAGGGAGTGTAAAAACCGCTACACTTGAACTGAGTTACAAAACAGAAGAGAGTCACACGTTTAGAAAACACACTATGGCTGCTTAACGGGAAAGGTGAGGTGGGGTGATGCATCAAAACAGGGTTTCAAATTAGCTCAGATACCGTTCCATAAACCCAATATGTAATAGACAAGACCTACTCCTTGCTCAGTGAACGGGACTCAACACCCGCTATTCACCGCCCAAGAATATATCTGACTAGTAAGAATCTTAAAACCTATGTGTTGATATCTCTCTGTAAGTTACTCAAGTGGATGTAAAGCGGCATAAACACAGCAGTGAAAAGCAGCTAAACCCCATAATAAAAATCAATTACTTTTAAAAACCCGTGAAGCAAAGACAGTGAAAGAGAGAGAAATTCTTACAAAATTCGTTCAGGGGCTGTGATGCCACCTGGATTGACGATATCTAGACCCACAGCTGATTGAGACATAAGGGTGGACACTTTTGGGGCTGAGAGGTTTGGTGAGGTTGGGTGAGCAAACGCAGACCCTTGAAAGTAATACTGCGTGGTACCCATCCCATGGGTCCCAAATCTCCAGGTTCAAGGGCACCTTCCTACATCGAAAACATGCATGAGAAACCCAGAAGATGGTACACCGTGTGATCGGGAAAGGTTTCTAAAACGCACCTCATTTCTCATCTCCTTGTGCTCGGGTTCGCCATTCCAGCCGCTTTCCTAGCAATCTCCCTCCTTGGAGAATCAGCACCTTTAACCTCCTGTTCCGTACAGGTTGCAATTTGTCCTGAGGATGAACGGGAAGAGGGGGAAGCAATGAGAGACTAGCTCTAGGTCTTGGGACAGGCACAGTCCACTCTATTTTCCCATCAGAAAGAAGAATTAACCACAGGCTCAGCCTGCCGCCCGGTAGCAGAATAGGGCCTGAAGCAATCCTGCGCTTTTGCGGCCAGCTCCCAAGAAAGCGAGTTGAAAAATGGAGCTCAGGGGCACTGCAATGCACAAACCTGCAGAGTTATAAATGATAACTCTCGTCCACAAATATATTGAGGGAAGGCAACGAAGAGGATTTGAAAGCAAGGCAGAATTGCAGGAAACAGATTTCAGGAGGGAGATTCGAATCGCCTTTAAAGCACAGGAAAAGCGGCAAAACCTCGACAATGATGCCCATGGCCAAAAAGGGCGTATGAGTTTTTTCCTGAATATATTCAGGAAAAAAACGCATACGCCCTTTTTGGCCAACCAAGCAACCTGGAAAGGCAAATCAGCGCTACAAAGAAGTCTCGCTTCCCATCGGTCAAAAGGGCCATGCTGAATAAAGTGTCAAAACCAGAAATGCAGGACAGGCCATGGAGAAACGGGAGCCTTGCTACGCTGATGGGCAGGATGTAAATTGCCAACAGCCACTCTGGAGAAGTGTACGGTGTGTCTTGAAACATCTAAAAAACTCAGCTTAGAGAGCATAGGGCACTTCCACTCATGGGCGTATAAATTGGGAAAACTAAAAATCAGCAAGACCCAGGCACCCCAATGTTTACGGCTGCTCTGTTGACAAGAACCTCCACTTCGTTACACCGTAAATATCCCAGGAAAGAGAAAAATGGATAAAGAACTTGTGTTCCTTATGTACAATGGAATATCACTCAGCCATGAAATCAACGTCATAAGGCTAATAGCAGCATGATGAGTGGATTTAGGTATGACGATTCTACGTGAAATAAGTCACACAGAAAAAGACAGTTATCATAAGATATCACTTACAGAGGGAGTGTAAAAACCGCTACACTTGAACTGAGTTACAAAACAGAAGAGAGTCACACGTTTAGAAAACACACTATGGCTGCTTAACGGGAAAGGTGAGGTGGGGTGATGCATCAAAACAGGGTTTCAAATTAGCTCAGATACCGTTCCATAAACCCAATATGTAATAGACAAGACCTACTCCTTGCTCAGTGAACGGG
The DNA here is from genome assembly GCF_028021215.1 of Eschrichtius robustus. Lineage (NCBI taxonomy): Eukaryota > Metazoa > Chordata > Mammalia > Artiodactyla > Eschrichtiidae > Eschrichtius > Eschrichtius robustus. The sequence continues at coordinate 150,792 of NW_027175460.1, forward strand.
ACTCAACACCCGCTATTCACCGCCCAAGAATATATCTGACTAGTAAGAATCTTAAAACCTATGTGTTGATATCTCTCTGTAAGTTACTCAAGTGGATGTAAAGCGGCATAAACACAGCAGTGAAAAGCAGCTAAACCCCATAATAAAAATCAATTACTTTTAAAAACCCGTGAAGCAAAGACAGTGAAAGAGAGAGAAATTCTTACAAAATTCGTTCAGGGGCTGTGATGCCACCTGGATTGACGATATCTAGACCCACAGCTGATTGAGACATAAGGGTGGACACTTTTGGGGCTGAGAGGTTTGGTGAGGTTGGGTGAGCAAACGCAGACCCTTGAAAGTAATACTGCGTGGTACCCATCCCATGGGTCCCAAATCTCCAGGTTCAAGGGCACCTTCCTACATCGAAAACATGCATGAGAAACCCAGAAGATGGTACACCGTGTGATCGGGAAAGGTTTCTAAAACGCACCTCATTTCTCATCTCCTTGTGCTCGGGTTCGCCATTCCAGCCGCTTTCCTAGCAATCTCCCTCCTTGGAGAATCAGCACCTTTAACCTCCTGTTCCGTACAGGTTGCAATTTGTCCTGAGGATGAACGGGAAGAGGGGGAAGCAATGAGAGACTAGCTCTAGGTCTTGGGACAGGCACAGTCCACTCTATTTTCCCATCAGAAAGAAGAATTAACCACAGGCTCAGCCTGCCGCCCGGTAGCAGAATAGGGCCTGAAGCAATCCTGCGCTTTTGCGGCCAGCTCCCAAGAAAGCGAGTTGAAAAATGGAGCTCAGGGGCACTGCAATGCACAAACCTGCAGAGTTATAAATGATAACTCTCGTCCACAAATATATTGAGGGAAGGCAACGAAGAGGATTTGAAAGCAAGGCAGAATTGCAGGAAACAGATTTCAGGAGGGAGATTCGAATCGCCTTTAAAGCACAGGAAAAGCGGCAAAACCTCGACAATGATGCCCATGGCCAAAAAGGGCGTATGAGTTTTTTCCTGAATATATTCAGGAAAAAAACGCATACGCCCTTTTTGGCCAACCAAGCAACCTGGAAAGGCAAATCAGCGCTACAAAGAAGTCTCGCTTCCCATCGGTCAAAAGGGCCATGCTGAATAAAGTGTCAAAATCAGAAGTGCAGGACAGGCCATGGAGAAACGGGAGCCTTGCTACGCTGATGGGCGGGATGTAAATTGCCAACAGCCACTCTGGAGAAGTGTACGGTGTGTCTTGAAACATATAAAAAACTCAGCTTAGAGAGCATAGGGCACTTCCACTCATGGGCGTATAAATTGGGAAAACTAAAAATCAGCAAGACACAGGCACCCCAATGTTTACGGCTGCTCTGTTGACAAGAACCTCCACTTCGTTACACCGTAAATATCCCAGGAAAGAGAAAAATGGATAAAGAAGTTGTGGTCCTTATGTACAATGGAATATCACTCAGCCATGAAATCAACGTCATAAGGCTAATAGCAGCATGATGAGTGGATTTAGGTATGACGATTCTACGTGAAATAAGTCACACAGAAAAAGACAGTTATCATAAGATATCACTTATAGAGGGAGTGTAAAAACCGCTACACTTGAACTGAATTACAAAACAGAAGAGAGTCACACGTTTAGAAAACACACTATGGCTGCTTAACGGGAAAGGTGAGGTGGGGTGATGCATAAAACCAGGGTTTCAAATTAGCTCAGATACCTTTCCATAAACCCAATATGTAATAGGGAAGACCTACTGCTTGTTCAGTGAACGGAACTCAACACCCGCTATTCACCGCCCAAGAATATATCTGACTAGTAAGAATCTTAAAACCTATGTGTTGATATCTCTCTGTAAGTGACTCAAGTGGGTGTAAAGCGGCATAAACCCAGCAGTGAAAAGCAGCTAAACCCCATTATAAAAATCAATTACTTTTAAAAACCCGTGAAGCAAAGACAGTGAAAGAGAGAGAAATTCTTACAAAACTCGTTCAGGGGCTGTGATGCCACCTGGATTGACCATATCTAGACCCACAGCTGATTGAGACATAAGGGTGGACACTTTTGGGGCTGAGAGGTTTGGTGAGGTTGGGTGAGCAAACGCAGACCCTTGAAAGTAATACTGCGTGGTACCCATCCCATGGGTCCCAAATCTCCAGGTTCAAGGGCACCTTCCTACATCGAAAACATGCATGAGAAACCCAGAAGATGGTACACCGTGTGATCGGGAAAGGTTTCTAAAACGCACCTCATTTCTCATCTCCTTGTGCTCGGGTTCGCCATTCCAGCCGCTTTCCTAGCAATCTCCCTCCTTGGAGAATCAGCACCTTTAACCTCCTGTTCCGTACAGGTTGCAATTTGTCCTGAGAATGAACGGGAAGAGGGGGAACCAATGAGAGACTAGCTCTAGGTCTTGGGACAGGCACAGGTCACTCTATTTTCCCATCAGAAAGAAGAATTAACCACAGGCTCAGCCTGCCGCCCGGAAGCAGAATAGGGCCTGAAGCAATCCTGCGTTTTTGCGGCCAGCTCCCAAGAAAGTGAGTTGAAAAATGGAGCTCAGGGGCACAGCAATTCACAAACCTGCAGAGTTATAAATGATAACTCTCCTCCACAAATATATTGAGGGAAGGCAACGAAGAGGATTTGAAAGCAAGGCAGAATTGCAGGAAACAGATTTCAGGAGGGAGATTCGAATCGCCTTTAAAGCACAGGAAAAGCGGCAAAACCTCGACAATGATGCCCATGGCCAAAAAGGGCGTATGAGTTTTTTCCTGAATATATTCAGGAAAAAAACCCATACGCCCTTTTTGGCCAACCAAGCAACCTGGAAAGGCAAATCAGCGCTACAAAGAAGTCTCGCTTCCCATCGGTCAAAAGGGCCATGCTGAATAAAGTGTCAAAACCAGAAATGCAGGACAGGCCATGGAGAAACGGGAGCCTTGCTACGCTGATGGGCGGGATGTAAATTGCCAACAGCCACTCTGGAGAAGTGTACGGTGTGTCTTGAAACATCTAAAAAACTCAGCTTAGAGAGCATAGGGCACTTCCACTCATGGGCGTATAAATTGGGAAAACTAAAAATCAGCAAGACACAGGCACCCCAATGTTTACGGCTGCTCTGTTGACAAGAACCTCCACTTCGTTACACCGTAAATATCCCAGGAAAGAGAAAAATGGATAAAGAACTTGTGTTCCTTATGTACAATGGAATATCACTCAGCCATGAAATCAACGTCATAAGGCTAATAGCAGCATGATGAGTGGATTTAGGTATAACGATTCTACGTGAAATAAGTCACACAGAAAAAGACAGTTATCATAAGATATCACTTATAGAGGGAGTGTAAAAACCGCTACACTTGAACTGAATTACAAAACGGAAGAGAGTCACACGTTTAGAAAACACACTATGGCTGCTTAACGGGAAAGGTGAGGTGGGGTGATGCATAAAACCAGGGTTTCAAATTAGCTCAGATACCGTTCCATAAACCCAATATGTAATAGGCAAGACCTACTGCTTGCTCAGTGAACGGAACTCAACACCCGCTATTCACCGCCCAAGAATATATCTGACTAGTAAGAATCTTAAAACCTATGTGTTGATATCTCTCTGTAAGTTACTCAAGTGGGTTTAAAGCGGCATAAACACAGCAGTGAAAAGCAGCTAAACCCCATTATAAAAATCAATTACTTTTAAAAACCCGTGAAGCAAAGACAGTGAAAGAGAGAGAAATTCTTACAAAACTCGTTCAGGGGCTGTGATGCCACCTGGATTGACGATATCTAGACCCACAGCTGATTGAGACATAAGGGTGGACACTTTTGGGGCTGAGAGGTTTTGTGAGGTTGGGTGAGCAAACGCAGACCCTTGAAAGTAATACTGCGTGGTACCCATCCCATGGGTCCCAAATCTCCAGGTTCAAGGGCACCTTCCTACATCGAAAACATGCATGAGAAACCCAGAAGATGGTACACCGTGTGATCGGGAAAGGTTTCTAAAACGCACCTCATTTCTCATCTCCTTGTGCTCGGGTTCGCCATTCCAGCCGCTTTCCTAGCAATCTCCCTCCTTGGAGAATCAGCACCTTTAACCTCCTGTTCCGTACAGGTTGCAATTTGTCCTGAGGATGAACGGGAAGAGGGGGAAGCAATGAGAGACTAGCTCTAGGTCTTGGGACAGGCACAGGCCACTCTATTTTCCCATCAGAAAGAAGAATTAACCACAGGCTCAGCCTGCCGCCCGGAAGCAGAATAGGGTCTGAAGCAATCCTGCGCATTTGCGGCCAGCTCCCAAGAAAGCGAGTTGAAAAATGGAGCCCAGGGGCACTGCAATGCACAAACCTGCAGAGTTATAAATGATAACTCTCGTCCACAAATATATTGAGGGAAGGCAACGAAGAGGATTTGAAAGCAAGGCAGAATTGCAGGAAACAGATTTCAGGAGGGAGATTCGAATCGCCTTTAAAGCACAGGAAAAGCGGCAAAACCTCGACAATGATGCCCATGGCCAAAAAGGGCGTATGAGTTTTTTCCTGAATATATTCAGGAAAAAAACCCATACGCCCTTTTTGGCCAACCAAGCAACCTGGAAAGGCAAATCAGCACTACAAAGAAGTCTCGCTTCCCATCGGTCAAAAGGGCCATGCTGAATAAAGTGTCAAAACCAGAAATGCAGGACAGGCCATGGAGAAACGGGAGCCTTGCTACGCTGATGGGCGGGATGTAAATTGCCAACAGCCACTCTGGAGAAGTGTACGGTGTGTCTTGAAACATCTAAAAAACTCAGCTTAGAGAGCATAGGGCACTTCCACTAATGGGCGTATAAATTGGGAAAACTAAAAATCAGCAAGTCACAGGCACCCCAATGTTTACGGCTGCTCTGTTGACAAGAACCTCCACTTTGTTACACCTTAAATATCCCAGGAAAGAGAAAAATGGATAAAGAAGTTGTGGTCCTTATGTACAATGGAATATCACTCAGCCATGAAATCAACGTCATAAGGCTAGTAGCAGCATGATGAGTGGATTTAGGTATGACGATTCTACGTGAAATAAGTCACACAGAAAAAGACACTTATCATAAGATATCACTTATAGAGGGAATGTAAAAACCGCTACACTTGAACTGAATTACAAAACAGAAGAGAGTCACACGTTTAGAAAACACACTATGGCTGCTTAACGGGAAAGGTGAGGTGGGGTGATGCATAAAACCAGGGATTCAAATTAGCTCAGATACCGTTCCGTAAACCCAATATGTAATAGACAAGACCTACTCCTTGCTCAGTGAACGGGACTCAACACCCGCTATTCACCGCCCAAGAATATATCTGACTAGTAAGAATCTTAAAACCTATGTGTTGATATCTCTCTGTAAGTTACTCAAGTGGGTGTAAAGCGGCATAAACACAGCAGTGAAAAGCAGCTAAACCCCATTATAAAAATCAATTACTTTTAAAAACCCGTGAAGCAAAGACAGTGAAAGAGAGAGAAATTCTTACAAAATTCGTTCAGGGGCTGTGATGCCACCTGGATTGACCATATCTAGACCCACAGCTGATTGAGACATAAGGGTGGACACTTTTGGGGCTGAGAGTTTTGGTGAGGTTGCGTGAGCAAACACAGACCCTTGAAAGTAATACTGCGTGGTACCCATCCCATGGGTCCCAAATCTCCAGGTTCAAGGGCACCTTCCTACATCGAAAATATGCATGAGAAACCCAGAAGATGGTACACCGTGTGATCGGGAAAGGTTTCTAAAACGCACCTCATTTCTCATCTCCTTGTGCTCGGGTTCGCCGTTCCAGCCGCTTTCCTAGCAATCTCCCTCCTTGGAGAATCAGCACCTTTAACCTCCTGTTCCGTACAGGTTGCAATTTGTCCTGAGGATGAACGGGAAGAGGGGGAAGCAATGAGAGACTAGCTCTAGGTCATGGGACAGGCACAGGCAACTCTATTTTCCCATCAGAAAGAAGAATTAACCACAGGCTCAGCCTGCCGCCCGGAAGCAGAATAGGGTCTGAAGCAATCCTGCACTTTTGCGGCCAGCTCCCAAGAAAGCGAGTTGAAAAATGGAGCTCAGGGGCACAGCAATTCACAAACCTGCAGAGTTATAAATGATAACTCTCCTCCACAAATATATTGAGGGAAGGCAACGAAGAGGATTTGAAAGCAAGGCAGAATTGCAGGAAACAGATTTCAGGAGGGAGATTCGAATCGCCTTTAAAGCACAGGAAAAGCGGCAAAACCTCGACAATGATGCCCATGGCCAAAAAGGGCGTATGAGTTTTTTCCTGAATATATTCAGGAAAAAAACGCATACGCCCTTTTTGGCCAACCAAGCAACCTGGAAAGGCAAATCAGCGCTACAAAGAAGTCTCGCTTCCCATCGTTCAAAAGGGCCATGCTGAATAAAGTGTCAAAACCAGAAATGCAGGACAGGCCATGGAGAAACGGGAGCCTTGCTACGCTGATGGGCGGGATGTAAATTGCCAACAGCCACTCTGGAGAAGTGTACGGTGTGTCTTGAAACATATAAAAAACTCAGCTTAGAGAGCATAGGGCACTTCCACTCATGGGCGTATAAATTGGGAAAACTAAAAATCAGCAAGACACAGGCACCCCAATGTTTACGGCTGCTCTGTTGACAAGAACCTCCACTTCGTTACACCGTAAATATCCCAGGAAAGAGAAAAATGGATAAAGAACTTGTGTTCCTTATGTACAATGGAATATCACTCAGCCATGAAATCAACGTCATAAGGCTAGAGGGAGCATGATGAGTGGATTTAGGTATGCCAATTCTACGTGAAATAAGTCACACAGAAAAAGACACTTATCATAAGATATCACTTATAGAGGGAATGTAAAAACCGCTACACTTGAACTGAATTACAAAACAGAAGAGAGTCACACGTTTAGAAAACACACTATGGCTGCTTAACGGGAAAGGTGAGGTGGGGTGATGCATAAAACCAGGGTTTCAAATTAGCTCAGATACCGTTCCATAAACCCAATATGTAATAGACAACACCTACTCCTTGCTCAGTGAACGGGACTCAACACCCGCTATTCACCGCCCAAGAATATATCTGACTAGTAAGAATCTTAAAACCTATGTGTTGATATCTCTCTGTAAGTTACTCAAGTGGGTGTAAAGCGGCATAAACACAGCAGTGAAAAGCAGCTAAACCCCATTATAAAAATCAATTACTTTTAAAAACCCGTGAAGCAAAGACAGTGAAAGAGAGAGAAATTCTTACAAAATTCGTTCAGGGGCTGTGATGCCACCTGGATTGACCATATCTAGACCCACAGCTGATTGAGACATAAGGGTGGACACTTTTGGGGCTGAGAGTTTTGGTGAGGTTGCGTGAGCAAACACAGACCCTTGAAAGTAATACTGCGTGGTACCCATCCCATGGGTCCCAAATCTCCAGGTTCAAGGGCACCTTCCTACATCGAAAATATGCATGAGAAACCCAGAAGATGGTACACCGTGTGATCGGGAAAGGTTTCTAAAACGCACCTCATTTCTCATCTCCTTGTGCTCGGGTTCGCCATTCCAGCCGCTTTCCTAGCAATCTCCCTCCTTGGAGAATCAGCACCTTTAACCTCCTGTTCCGTACAGGTTGCAATTTGTCCTGAGGATGAACGGGAAGAGGGGGAAGCAATGAGAGACTAGCTCTAGGTCTTGGGACAGGCACAGGCCACTCTATTTTCCCATCAGAAAGAAGAATTAACCACAGGCTCAGCCTGCCGCCCGGAAGCAGAATAGGGTCTGAAGCAATCCTGCGCATTTGCGGCCAGCTCCCAAGAAAGCGAGTTGAAAAATGGAGCCCAGGGGCACTGCAATGCACAAACCTGCAGAGTTATAAATGATAACTCTCGTCCACAAATATATTGAGGGAAGGCAACGAAGAGGATTTGAAAGCAAGGCAGAATTGCAGGAAACAGATTTCAGGAGGGAGATTCGAATCGCCTTTAAAGCACAGGAAAAGCGGCAAAACCTCGACAATGATGCCCATGGCCAAAAAGGGCGTATGAGTTTTTTCCTGAATATATTCAGGAAAAAAACCCATATGCCCTTTTTGGCCAACCAAGCAACCTGGAAAGGCAAATCAGCGCTACAAAGAAGTCTCGCTTCCCATCGGTCAAAAGGGCCATGCTGAATAAAGTGTCAAAACCAGAAATGCAGGACAGGCCATGGAGAAACGGGAGCCTTGCTATGCTGATGGGCGGGATGTAAATTGCCAAGAGCCACTCTGGAGAAGTGTACGGTGTGTCTTGAAACATCTAAAAAACTCAGCTTAGAGAGCATAGGGCACTTCCACTAATGGGCGTATAAATTGGGAAAACTAAAAATCAGCAAGTCACAGGCACCCCAATGTTTACGGCTGCTCTGTTGACAAGAACCTCCACTTTGTTACACCTTAAATATCCCAGGAAAGAGAAAAATGGATAAAGAAGTTGTGGTCCTTATGTACAATGGAATATCACTCAGCCATGAAATCAACGTCATAAGGCTAGTAGCAGCATGATGAGTGGATTTAGGTATGACGATTCTACGTGAAATAAGTCACACAGAAAAAGACACTTATCATAAGATATCACTTATAGAGGGAATGTAAAAACCGCTACACTTGAACTGAATTACAAAACAGAAGAGAGTCACACGTTTAGAAAACACACTATGGCTGCTTAACGGGAAAGGTGAGGTGGGGTGATGCATAAAACCAGGGATTCAAATTAGCTCAGATACCGTTCCGTAAACCCAATATGTAATAGACAAGACCTACTCCTTGCTCAGTGAACGGGACTCAACACCCGCTATTCACCGCCCAAGAATATATCTGACTAGTAAGAATCTTAAAACCTATGTGTTGATATCTCTCTGTAAGTTACTCAAGTGGGTGTAAAGCGGCATAAACACAGCAGTGAAAAGCAGCTAAACCCCATTATAAAAATCAATTACTTTTAAAAACCCGTGAAGCAAAGACAATGAAAGAGAGAGAAATTCTTACAAAATTCGTTCAGGGGCTGTGATGCCACCTGGATTGACCATATCTAGACCCACAGCTGATTGAGACATAAGGGTGGACACTTTTGGGGCTGAGAGTTTTGGTGAGGTTGCGTGAGCAAACACAGACCCTTGAAAGTAATACTGCGTGGTACCCATCCCATGGGTCCCAAATCTCCAGGTTCAAGGGCACCTTCCTACATCGAAAATATGCATGAGAAACCCAGAAGATGGTACACCGTGTGATCGGGAAAGGTTTCTAAAACGCACCTCATTTCTCATCTCCTTGTGCTCGGGTTCGCCGTTCCAGCCGCTTTCCTAGCAATCTCCCTCCTTGGAGAATCAGCACCTTTAACCTCCTGTTCCGTACAGGTTGCAATTTGTCCTGAGGATGAACGGGAAGAGGGGGAAGCAATGAGAGACTAGCTCTAGGTCATGGGACAGGCACAGGCAACTCTATTTTCCCATCAGAAAGAAGAATTAACCACAGGCTCAGCCTGCCGCCCGGAAGCAGAATAGGGTCTGAAGCAATCCTGCGCTTTTGCGGCCAGCTCCCAAGAAAGCGAGTTGAAAAATGGAGCTCAGGGGCACAGCAATTCACAAACCTGCAGAGTTATAAATGATAACTCTCCTCCACAAATATATTGAGGGAAGGCAACGAAGAGGATTTGAAAGCAAGGCAGAATTGCAGGAAACAGATTTCAGGAGGGAGATTCGAATCGCCTTTAAAGCACAGGAAAAGCGGCAAAACCTCGACAATGATGCCCATGGCCAAAAAGGGCGTATGAGTTTTTTCCTGAATATATTCAGGAAAAAAACGCATACGCCCTTTTTGGCCAACCAAGCAACCTGGAAAGGCAAATCAGCGCTACAAAGAAGTCTCGCTTCCCATCGTTCAAAAGGGCCATGCTGAATAAAGTGTCAAAACCAGAAATGCAGGACAGGCCATGGAGAAACGGGAGCCTTGCTACGCTGATGGGCGGGATGTAAATTGCCAACAGCCACTCTGGAGAAGTGTACGGTGTGTCTTGAAACATATAAAAAACTCAGCTTAGAGAGCATAGGGCACTTCCACTCATGGGCGTATAAATTGGGAAAACTAAAAATCAGCAAGACACAGGCACCCCAATGTTTACGGCTGCTCTGTTGACAAGAACCTCCACTTCGTTACACCGTAAATATCCCAGGAAAGAGAAAAATGGATAAAGAACTTGTGTTCCTTATGTACAATGGAATATCACTCAGCCATGAAATCAACGTCATAAGGCTAGAGGGAGCATGATGAGTGGATTTAGGTATGCCAATTCTACGTGAAATAAGTCACACAGAAAAAGACACTTATCATAAGATATCACTTATAGAGGGAATGTAAAAACCGCTACACTTGAACTGAATTACAAAACAGAAGAGAGTCACACGTTTAGAAAACACACTATGGCTGCTTAACGGGAAAGGTGAGGTGGGGTGATGCATAAAACCAGGGTTTCAAATTAGCTCAGATACCGTTCCATAAACCCAATATGTAATAGACAACACCTACTCCTTGCTCAGTGAACGGGACTCAACACCCGCTATTCACCGCCCAAGAATATATCTGACTAGTAAGAATCTTAAAACCTATGTGTTGATATCTCTCTGTAAGTTACTCAAGTGGGTGTAAAGCGGCATAAACACAGCAGTGAAAAGCAGCTAAACCCCATTATAAAAATCAATTACTTTTAAAAACCCGTGAAGCAAAGACAGTGAAAGAGAGAGAAATTCTTACAAAATTCGTTCAGGGGCTGTGATGCCACCTGGATTGACCATATCTAGACCCACAGCTGATTGAGACATAAGGGTGGACACTTTTGGGGCTGAGAGTTTTGGTGAGGTTGCGTGAGCAAACACAGACCCTTGAAAGTAATACTGCGTGGTACCCATCCCATGGGTCCCAAATCTCCAGGTTCAAGGGCACCTTCCTACATCGAAAATATGCATGAGAAACCCAGAAGATGGTACACCGTGTGATCGGGAAAGGTTTCTAAAACGCACCTCATTTCTCATCTCCTTGTGCTCGGGTTCGCCATTCCAGCCGCTTTCCTAGCAATCTCCCTCCTTGGAGAATCAGCACCTTTAACCTCCTGTTCCGTACAGGTTGCAATTTGTCCTGAGGATGAACGGGAAGAGGGGGAAGCAATGAGAGACTAGCTCTAGGTCTTGGGACAGGCACAGGCCACTCTATTTTCCCATCAGAAAGAAGAATTAACCACAGGCTCAGCCTGCCGCCCGGAAGCAGAATAGGGTCTGAAGCAATCCTGCGCATTTGCGGCCAGCTCCCAAGAAAGCGAGTTGAAAAATGGAGCCCAGGGGCACTGCAATGCACAAACCTGCAGAGTTATAAATGATAACTCTCGTCCACAAATATATTGAGGGAAGGCAACGAAGAGGATTTGAAAGCAAGGCAGAATTGCAGGAAACAGATTTCAGGAGGGAGATTCGAATCGCCTTTAAAGCACAGGAAAAGCGGCAAAACCTCGACAATGATGCCCATGGCCAAAAAGGGCGTATGAGTTTTTTCCTGAATATATTCAGGAAAAAAACCCATATGCCCTTTTTGGCCAACCAAGCAACCTGGAAAGGCAAATCAGCGCTACAAAGAAGTCTCGCTTCCCATCGGTCAAAAGGGCCATGCTGAATAAAGTGTCAAAACCAGAAATGCAGGACAGGCCATGGAGAAACGGGAGCCTTGCTACGCTGATGGGCGGGATGTAAATTGCCAAGAGCCACTCTGGAGAAGTGTACGGTGTGTCTTGAAACATCTAAAAAACTCAGCTTAGAGAGCATAGGGCACTTCCAGTAATGGGCGTATAAATTGGGAAAACTAAAAATCAGCAAGTCACAGGCACCGCAATGTTTACGGCTGCTCTGTTGACAAGAACCTCCACTTTGTTACACCTTAAATATCCCAGGAAAGAGAAAAATGGATAAAGAAGTTGTGGTCCTTATGTACAATGGAATATCACTCAGCCATGAAATCAACGTCATAAGGCTAGTAGCAGCATGATGAGTGGATTTAGGTATGACGATTCTACGTGAAATAAGTCACACAGAAAAAGACACTTATCATAAGATATCACTTATAGAGGGAATGTAAAAACCGCTACACTTGAACTGAATTACAAAACAGAAGAGAGTCACACGTTTAGAAAACAAACTATGGCTGCTTAACGGGAAAGGTGAGGTGGGGTGATGCATAAAACCAGGGTTTCAAATTAGCTCAGATACCGTTCCGTAAACCCAATATGTAATAGACAAGACCTACTCCTTGCTCAGTGAACGGGACTCAACACCCGCTATTCACCGCCCAAGAATATATCTGACTAGTAAGAATCTTAAAACCTATGTGTTGATATCTCTCTGTAAGTTACTCAAGTGGGTGTAAAGCGGCATAAACCCAGCAGTGAAAAGCAGCTAAACCCCATTATAAAAATCAATTACTTTTAAAAACCCGTGAAGCAAAGACAGTGAAAGAGAGAGAAATCCTTACAAAATTCGTTCAGGGGTTGTGATGCCACCTGGATTGACCATATCTAGACCCACAGCTGATTGAGACCTAAGGGTGGACACTTTTGGGGCTGAGAGGTTTGGTGAGGTTGGGTGAGCAAACGCAGACCCTTGAAAGTAATACTGCGTGGTACCCATCCCATGGGTCCCAAATCTCCAGGTTCAAGGGCACCTTCCTACATCAAAAACATGCATGAGAAACCCAGAAGATGGTACACCGTGTGATCGGGAAAGGTTTCTAAAACGCACCTCATTTCTCATCTCCTTGTGCTCGGGTTCGCCATTCCAGCCGCTTTCCTAGCAATCTCCCTCCTTGGAGAATCAGCACCTTTAACCTCCTGTTCCGTACAGGTTGCAATTTTTCCTGAGGATGAACGGGAAGAGGGGGAACCAATGAGAGACTAGCTCTAGGTCTTGGGACAGGCACAGGTCACTCTATTTTCCCATCAGAAAGAAGAATTAACCACAGGCTCAGCCTGCCGCCCGGAAGCAGAATAGGGCCTGAAGCAATCCTGCGCTTTTGCGGCCAGCTCCCAAGAAAGTGAGTTGAAAAATGGAGCTCAGGGGCACAGCAATTCACAAACCTGCAGAGTTATAAATGATAACTCTCCTCCACAAATATATTGAGGGAAGGCAACGAAGAGGATTTGAAAGCAAGGCAGAATTGCAGGAAACAGATTTCAGGAGGGAGATTCGAATCGCCTTTAAAGCACAGGAAAAGCGGCAAAACCTCGACAATGATGCCCATGGCCAAAAAGGGCGTATGAGTTTTTTCCTGAATATATTCAGGAAAAAAACGCATACGCCCTTTTTGGCCAACAAAGCAACCTGGAAAGGCAAATCAGCGCTACAAAGAAGTCTCGCTTCCCATCGTTCAAAAGGGCCATGCTGAATAAAGTGTCAAAACCAGAAATGCAGGACAGGCCATGGAGAAACGGGAGCCTTGCTACGCTGATGGGCGGGATGTAAATTGCCAACAGCCACTCTGGAGAAGTGTACGGTGTGTCTTGAAACATAAAAAACTCAGCTTAGAGAGCATAGGGCACTTCCACTCATGGGCGTATAAATTGGGAAAACTAAAAATCAGCAAGACACAGGCACCCCAATGTTTACGGCTGCTCTGTTGACAAGAACCTCCACTTCGTTACACCGTAAATATCCCAGGAAAGAGAAAAATGGATAAAGAAGTTGTGGTCCTTATGTACAATGGAATATCACTCAGCCATGAAATCAACGTCATAAGGCTAGTAGCAGCATGATGAGTGGATTTAGGTATGACGATTCTACGTGAAATAAGTCACACAGAAAAAGACACTTATCATAAGATATCACTTATAGAGGGAGTGTAAAAACCGCTACACTTGAACTGAGTTACAAAACAGAAGAGAGTCACACGTTTAGAAAACACACTATGGCTGCTTAACGGGAAAGGTGAGGTGGGGTGATGCATCAAAACAGGGTTTCAAATTAGCTCAGATACCGTTCCATAAACCCAATATGTAATAGACAAGACCTACTCCTTGCTCAGTGAACGGGACTCAACACCCGCTATTCACCGCCCAAGAATATATCTGACTAGTAAGAATCTTAAAACCTATGTGTTGATATCTCTCTGTAAGTTACTCAAGTGGATGTAAAGCGGCATAAACACAGCAGTGAAAAGCAGCTAAACCCCATAATAAAAATCAATTACTTTTAAAAACCCGTGAAGCAAAGACAGTGAAAGAGAGAGAAATTCTTACAAAATTCGTTCAGGGGCTGTGATGCCACCTGGATTGACGATATCTAGACCCACAGCTGATTGAGACATAAGGGTGGACACTTTTGGGGCTGAGAGGTTTGGTGAGGTTGGGTGAGCAAACGCAGACCCTTGAAAGTAATACTGCGTGGTACCCATCCCATGGGTCCCAAATCTCCAGGTTCAAGGGCACCTTCCTACATCGAAAACATGCATGAGAAACCCAGAAGATGGTACACCGTGTGATCGGGAAAGGTTTCTAAAACGCACCTCATTTCTCATCTCCTTGTGCTCGGGTTCGCCATTCCAGCCGCTTTCCTAGCAATCTCCCTCCTTGGAGAATCAGCACCTTTAACCTCCTGTTCCGTACAGGTTGCAATTTGTCCTGAGGATGAACGGGAAGAGGGGGAAGCAATGAGAGACTAGCTCTAGGTCTTGGGACAGGCACAGGCCACTCTATTTTCCCATCAGAAAGAAGAATTAACCACAGGCTCAGCCTGCCGCCCGGTAGCAGAATAGGGCCTGAAGCAATCCTGCGCTTTTGCGGCCAGCTCCCAAGAAAGCGAGTTGAAAAATGGAGCTCAGGGGCACTGCAATGCACAAACCTGCAGAGTTATAAATGATAACTCTCGTCCACAAATATATTGAGGGAAGGCAACGAAGAGGATTTGAAAGCAAGGCAGAATTGCAGGAAACAGATTTCAGGAGGGAGATTCGAATCGCCTTTAAAGCACAGGAAAAGCGGCAAAACCTCGACAATGATGCCCATGGCCAAAAAGGGCGTATGAGTTTTTTCCTGAATATATTCAGGAAAAAAACGCATACGCCCTTTTTGGCCAACAAAGCAACCTGGAAAGGCAAATCAGCGCTACAAAGAAGTCTCGCTTCCCATCGTTCAAAAGGGCCATGCTGAATAAAGTGTCAAAACCAGAAATGCAGGACAGGCCATGGAGAAACGGGAGCCTTGCTACGCTGATGGGCGGGATGTAAATTGCCAACAGCCACTCTGGAGAAGTGTACGGTGTGTCTTGAAACATAAAAAACTCAGCTTAGAGAGCATAGGGCACTTCCACTCATGGGCGTATAAATTGGGAAAACTAAAAATCAGCAAGACACAGGCACCCCAATGTTTACGGCTGCTCTGTTGACAAGAACCTCCACTTCGTTACACCGTAAATATCCCAGGAAAGAGAAAAATGGATAAAGAAGTTGTGGTCCTTATGTACAATGGAATATCACTCAGCCATGAAATCAACGTTATAAGGCTAGTAGCAGCATGATGAGTGGATTTAGGTATGACGATTCTACGTGAAATAAGTCACACAGAAAAAGACACTTATCATAAGATATCACTTATAGAGGGAGTGTAAAAACCGCTACACTTGAACTGAGTTACAAAACAGAAGAGAGTCACACGTTTAGAAAACACACTATGGCTGCTTAACGGGAAAGGTGAGGTGGGGTGATGCATCAAAACAGGGTTTCAAATTAGCTCAGATACCGTTCCATAAACCCAATATGTAATAGACAAGACCTACTCCTTGCTCAGTGAACGGGACTCAACACCCGCTATTCACCGCCCAAGAATATATCTGACTAGTAAGAATCTTAAAACCTATGTGTTGATATCTCTCTGTAAGTTACTCAAGTGGATGTAAAGCGGCATAAACACAGCAGTGAAAAGCAGCTAAACCCCATAATAAAAATCAATTACTTTTAAAAACCCGTGAAGCAAAGACAGTGAAAGAGAGAGAAATTCTTACAAAATTCGTTCAGGGGCTGTGATGCCACCTGGATTGACGATATCTAGACCCACAGCTGATTGAGACATAAGGGTGGACACTTTTGGGGCTGAGAGGTTTGGTGAGGTTGGGTGAGCAAACGCAGACCCTTGAAAGTAATACTGCGTGGTACCCATCCCATGGGTCCCAAATCTCCAGGTTCAAGGGCACCTTCCTACATCGAAAACATGCATGAGAAACCCAGAAGATGGTACACCGTGTGATCGGGAAAGGTTTCTAAAACGCACCTCATTTCTCATCTCCTTGTGCTCGGGTTCGCCATTCCAGCCGCTTTCCTAGCAATCTCCCTCCTTGGAGAATCAGCACCTTTAACCTCCTGTTCCGTACAGGTTGCAATTTGTCCTGAGGATGAACGGGAAGAGGGGGAAGCAATGAGAGACTAGCTCTAGGTCTTGGGACAGGCACAGGCCACTCTATTTTCCCATCAGAAAGAAGAATTAACCACAGGCTCAGCCTGCCGCCCGGTAGCAGAATAGGGCCTGAAGCAATCCTGCGCTTTTGCGGCCAGCTCCCAAGAAAGCGAGTTGAAAAATGGAGCTCAGGGGCACTGCAATGCACAAACCTGCAGAGTTATAAATGATAACTCTCGTCCACAAATATATTGAGGGAAGGCAACGAAGAGGATTTGAAAGCAAGGCAGAATTGCAGGAAACAGATTTCAGGAGGGAGATTCGAATCGCCTTTAAAGCACAGGAAAAGCGGCAAAACCTCGACAATGATGCCCATGGCCAAAAAGGGCGTATGAGTTTTTTCCTGAATATATTCAGGAAAAAAACGCATACGCCCTTTTTGGCCAACCAAGCAACCTGGAAAGGCAAATCAGCGCTACAAAGAAGTCTCGCTTCCCATCGGTCAAAAGGGCCATGCTGAATAAAGTGTCAAAATCAGAAGTGCAGGACAGGCCATGGAGAAACGGGAGCCTTGCTACGCTGATGGGCGGGATGTAAATTGCCAACAGCCACTCTGGAGAAGTGTACGGTGTGTCTTGAAACATATAAAAAACTCAGCTTAGAGAGCATAGGGCACTTCCACGCATGGGCGTATAAATTGGGAAAACTAAAAATCAGCAAGACACAGGCACTCCAATGTTTACGGCTGCTCTGTTGACAAGAACCTCCACTTCGTTACACCGTAAATATCCCAGGAAAGAGAAAAATGGATAAAGAAGTTGTGGTCCTTATGTACAATGGAATATCACTCAGCCATGAAATCAACGTCATAAGGCTAATAGCAGCATGATGAGTGGATTTAGGTATGACGATTCTACGTGAAATAAGTCACACAGAAAAAGACAGTTATCATAAGATATCACTTATAGAGGGAGTGTAAAAACCGCTACACTTGAACTGAATTACAAAACAGAAGAGAGTCACACGTTTAGAAAACACACTATGGCTGCTTAACGGGAAAGGTGAGGTGGGGTGATGCATAAAACCAGGGTTTCAAATTAGCTCAGATACCGTTCCATAAACCCAATATGTAATAGGCAAGACCTACTGCTTGTTCAGTGAACGAAACTCAACACCCGCTATTCACCGCCCAAGAATATATCTGACTAGTAAGAATCTTAAAACCTATGTGTTGATATCTCTCTGTAAGTTACTCAAGTGGGTGTAAAGCGGCATAAACCCAGCAGTGAAAAGCAGCTAAACCCCATTATAAAAATCAATTACTTTTAAAAACCCGTGAAGCAAAGACAGTGAAAGAGAGAGAAATTCTTACAAAACTCGTTCAGGGGCTGTGATGCCACCTGGATTGACCATATCTAGACCCACAGCTGATTGAGACATAAGGGTGGACACTTTTGGGGCTGAGAGGTTTGGTGAGGTTGGGTGAGCAAACGCAGACCCTTGAAAGTAATACTGCGTGGTACCCATCCCATGGGTCCCAAATCTCCAGGTTCAAGGGCACCTTCCTACATCGAAAACATGCATGAGAAACCCAGAAGATGGTACACCGTGTGATCGGGAAAGGTTTCTAAAACGCACCTCATTTCTCATCTCCTTGTGCTCGGGTTCGCCATTCCAGCCGCTTTCCTAGCAATCTCCCTCCTTGGAGAATCAGCACCTTTAACCTCCTGTTCCGTACAGGTTGCAATTTGTCCTGAGAATGAACGGGAAGAGGCGGAACCAATGAGAGACTAGCTCTAGGTCTTGGGACAGGCACAGGTCACTCTATTTTCCCATCAGAAAGAAGAATTAACCACAGGCTCAGCCTGCCGCCCGGAAGCAGAATAGGGCCTGAAGCAATCCTGCGTTTTTGCGGCCAGCTCCCAAGAAAGTGAGTTGAAAAATGGAGCTCAGGGGCACAGCAATTCACAAACCTGCAGAGTTATAAATGATAACTCTCCTCCACAAATATATTGAGGGAAGGCAACGAAGAGGATTTGAAAGCAAGGCAGAATTGCAGGAAACAGATTTCAGGAGGGAGATTCGAATCGCCTTTAAAGCACAGGAAAAGCGGCAAAACCTCGACAATGATGCCCATGGCCAAAAAGGGCGTATGAGTTTTTTCCTGAATATATTCAGGAAAAAAACGCATACGCCCTTTTTGGCCAACCAAGCAACCTGGAAAGGCAAATCAGCGCTACAAAGAAGTCTCGCTTCCCATCGGTCAAAAGGGCCATGCTGAATAAAGTGTCAAAACCAGAAATGCAGGACAGGCCATGGAGAAACGGGAGCCTTGCTACGCTGATGGGCAGGATGTAAATTGCCAACAGCCACTCTGGAGAAGTGTACGGTGTGTCTTGAAACATCTAAAAAACTCAGCTTAGAGAGCATAGGGCACTTCCACTCATGGGCGTATAAATTGGGAAAACTAAAAATCAGCAAGACACAGGCACCCCAATGTTTACGGCTGCTCTGTTGACAAGAACCTCCACTTCGTTACACCGTAGATATCCCAGGAAAGAGAAAAATGGATAAAGAACTTGTGTTCCTTATGTACAATGGAATATCACTCAGCCATGAAATCAACGTCATAAGGCTAATAGCAGCATGATGAGTGGATTTAGGTATGACGATTCTACGTGAAATAAGTCACACAGAAAAAGACAGTTATCATAAGATATCACTTATAGAGGGAGTGTAAAAACCGCTACACTTGAACTGAGTTACAAAACAGAAGAGAGTCACACGTTTAGAAAACACACTATGGCTGCTTAACGGGAAAGGTGAGGTGGGGTGGTGCATAAAACCAGGGTTTCAAATTAGCTCAGATACCGTTCCATAAACCCAATATGTAATAGGCAAGACCTACTGCTTGCTCAGTGAACGGGACTCAACACCCGCTATTCACCGCCCAAGAATATATCTGACTAGTAAGAATCTTAAAACCTATGTGTTGATATCTCTCTGTAAGTTACTCAAGTGGGTGTAAAGCGGCATAAACCCAGCAGTGAAAAGCAGCTAAACCCCATTATAAAAATCAATTACTTTTAAAAACCCGTGAAGCAAAGACAGTGAAAGAGAGAGAAATTCTTACAAAATTCGTTCAGGGGCTGTGATGCCACCTGGATTGACCATATCTAGACCCACAGCTGATTGAGACATAAGGGTGGACACTTTTGGGGCTGAGAGGTTTGGTGAGGTTGGGTGAGCAAACGCAGACCCTTGAAAGTAATACTGCGTGGTACCCATCCCATGGGTCCCAAATCTCCAGGTTCAAGGGCACCTTCCTACATCAAAAACATGCATGAGAAACCCAGAAGATGGTACACCGTGTGATCGGGAAAGGTTTCTAAAACGCACCTCATTTCTCATCTCCTTGTGCTCGGGTTCGCCATTCCAGCTGCTTTCCTAGCAATCTCCCTCCTTGGAGAATCAGCACCTTTAACCTCCTGTTCCGTACAGGTTGCAATTTGTCCTGAGGATGAACGGGAAGAGGGGGAACCAATGAGAGACTAGCTGTAGGTCTTGGGACAGGCACAGGCCACTCTATTTTCCCATCAGAAAGAAGAATTAACCACAGGCTCAGCCTGCCGCCCGGAAGCAGAATAGGGTCTGAAGCAATCCTGCGCTTTTGCGGCCAGCTCCCAAGAAAGCGAGTTGAAAAATGGAGCTCAGGGGCACAGCAATTCACAAACCTGCAGAGTTATAAATGATAACTCTCCTCCACAAATATATTGAGGGAAGGCAACGAAGAGGATTTGAAAGCAAGGCAGAATTGCAGGAAACAGATTTCAGGAGGGAGATTCGAATCGCCTTTAAAGCACAGGAAAAGCAGCAAAACCTCGACAATGATGCCCATGGCCAAAAAGGGCGTATGAGTTTTTTCCTGAATATATTCAGGAAAAAAACGCATACGCCCTTTTTGGCCAACCAAGCAACCTGGAAAGGCAAATCAGCGCTACAAAGAAGTCTCGCTTCCCATCGGTCAAAAGGGCCATGCTGAATAAAGTGTCAAAACCAGAAATGCAGGACAGGCCATGGAGAAACGGGAGCCTTGCTACGCTGATGGGCGGGATGTAAATTGCCAACAGCCACTCTGGAGAAGTGTACGGTGTGTCTTGAAACATCTAAAAAACTCAGCTTAGAGAGCATAGGGCACTTCCACTCATGGGCGTATAAATTGGGAAAACTAAAAATCAGCAAGACACAGGCACCCCAATGTTTACGGCTGCTCTGTTGACAAGAACCTCCACTTCGTTACACCGTAAATATCCCAGGAAAGAGAAAAATGGATAAAGAACTTGTGTTCCTTATGTACAATGGAATATCACTCAGCCATGAAATCAACGTCATAAGGCTAGTAGCAGCATGATGAGTGGATTTAGGTATAACGATTCTACGTGAAATAAGTCACACAGAAAAAGACAGTTATCATAAGATATCACTTATAGAGGGAGTGTTAAAACCGCTACACTTGAACTGAATTACAAAACGGAAGAGAGTCACACGTTTAGAAAACACACTATGGCTGCTTAACGGGAAAGGTGAGGTGGGGTGATGCATAAAACCGGGGTTTCAAATTAGCTCAGATACCGTTCCATAAACCCAATATGTAATAGGCAAGACCTACTGCTTGCTCAGTGAACGGGACTCAACACCCGCTATTCACCGCCCAAGAATATATCTGACTAGTAAGAATCTTAAAACCTATGTGTTGATATCTCTCTGTAAGTTACTCAAGTGGGTGTAAAGCGGCATAAACACAGCAGTGAAAAGCAGCTAAACCCCATTATAAAAATCAATTACTTTTAAAAACCCGTGAAGCAAAGACAGTGAAAGAGAGAGAAATTCTTACAAAACTCGTTCAGGGGCTGTGATGCCACCTGGATTGACCATATCTAGACCCACAGCTGATTGAGACATAAGGGTGGACACTTTTGGGGCTGAGAGGTTTGGTGAGGTTGGGTGAGCAAACGCAGACCCTTGAAAGTAATACTGCGTGGTACCCATCCCATGGGTCCCAAATCTCCAGGTTCAAGGGCACCTTCCTACATCGAAAACATGCATGAGAAACCCAGAAGATGGTACACCGTGTGATCGGGAAAGGTTTCTAAAACGCACCTCATTTCTCATCTCCTTGTGCTCGGGTTCGCCATTCCAGCCGCTTTCCTAGCAATCTCCCTCCTTGGAGAATCAGCACCTTTAACCTCCTGTTCCGTACAGGTTGCAATTTGTCCTGAGGATGAACGGGAAGAGGGGGAAGCAATGAGAGACTAGCTCTAGGTCTTGGGACAGGCACAGGCCACTCTATTTTCCCATCAGAAAGAAGAATTAACCACAGGCTCAGCCTGCCGCCCGGAAGCAGAATAGGGTCTGAAGCAATCCTGCGCATTTGCGGCCAGCTCCCAAGAAAGCGAGTTGAAAAATGGAGCCCAGGGGCACTGCAATGCACAAACCTGCAGAGTTATAAATGATAACTCTCGTCCACAAATATATTGAGGGAAGGCAACGAAGAGGATTTGAAAGCAAGGCAGAATTGCAGGAAACAGATTTCAGGAGGGAGATTCGAATCGCCTTTAAAGCACAGGAAAAGCGGCAAAACCTCGACAATGATGCCCATGGCCAAAAAGGGCGTATGAGTTTTTTCCTGAATATATTCAGGAAAAAAACGCATACGCCCTTTTTGGCCAACCAAGCAACCTGGAAAGGCAAATCAGCGCTACAAAGAAGTCTCGCTTCCCATCGGTCAAAAGGGCCATGCTGAATAAAGTGTCAAAACCAGAAATGCAGGACAGGCCATGGAGAAACGGGAGCCTTGCTACGCTGATGGGCGGGATGTAAATTGCCAACAGCCACTCTGGAGAAGTGTACGGTGTGTCTTGAAACATCTAAAAAACTCAGCTTAGAGAGCATAGGGCACTTCCACTAATGGGCGTATAAATTGGGAAAACTAAAAATCAGCAAGTCACAGGCACCCCAATGTTTACGGCTGCTCTGTTGACAAGAACCTCCACTTTGTTACACCTTAAATATCCCAGGAAAGAGAAAAATGGATAAAGAAGTTGTGGTCCTTATGTACAATGGAATATCACTCAGCCATGAAATCAACGTCATAAGGCTAGTAGCAGCATGATGAGTGGATTTAGGTATGACGATTCTACGTGAAATAAGTCACACAGAAAAAGACACTTATCATAAGATATCACTTATAGAGGGAATGTAAAAACCGCTACACTTGAACTGAATTACAAAACAGAAGACAGTCACACGTTTAGAAAACAAACTATGGCTGCTTAACGGGAAAGGTGAGGTGGGGTGATGCATAAAACCAGGGTTTCAAATTAGCTCAGATACCGTTCCGTAAACCCAATATGTAATAGACAAGACCTACTCCTTGCTCAGTGAACGGGACTCAACACCCGCTATTCACCGCCCAAGAATATATCTGACTAGTAAGAATCTTAAAACCTATGTGTTGATATCTCTCTGTAAGTTACTCAAGTGGGTGTAAAGCGGCATAAACACAGCAGTGAAAAGCAGCTAAACCCCATTATAAAAATCAATTACTTTTAAAAACCCGTGAAGCAAAGACAGTGAAAGAGAGAGAAATCCTTACAAAATTCGTTCAGGGGCTGTGATGCCACCTGGATTGACCATATCTAGACCCACAGCTGATTGAGACCTAAGGGTGGACACTTTTGGGGCTGAGAGGTTTGGTGAGGTTGGGTGAGCAAACGCAGACCCTTGAAAGTAATACTGCGTGGTACCCATCCCATGGGTCCCAAATCTCCAGGTTCAAGGGCACCTTCCTACATCAAAAACATGCATGAGAAACCCAGAAGATGGTACACCGTGTGATCGGGAAAGGTTTCTAAAACGCACCTCATTTCTCATCTCCTTGTGCTCGGGTTCGCCATTCCAGCCGCTTTCCTAGCAATCTCCCTCCTTGGAGAATCAGCACCTTTAACCTCCTGTTCCGTACAGGTTGCAATTTTTCCTGAGGATGAACGGGAAGAGGGGGAACCAATGAGAGACTAGCTCTAGGTCTTGGGACAGGCACAGGTCACTCTATTTTCCCATCAGAAAGAAGAATTAACCACAGGCTCAGCCTGCCGCCCGGAAGCAGAATAGGGCCTGAGGCAATCCTGCGCTTTTGCGGCCAGCTCCCAAGAAAGTGAGTTGAAAAATGGAGCTCAGGGGCACAGCAATTCACAAAACTGCAGAGTTATAAATGATAACTCTCGTCCACAAATATATTGAGGGAAGGCAACGAAGAGGATTTGAAAGCAAGGCAGAATTGCAGGAAACAGATTTCAGGAGGGAGATTCGAATCGCCTTTAAAGCACAGGAAAAGCGGCAAAACCTCGACAATGATGCCCATGGCCAAAAAGGGCGTATGAGTTTTTTCCTGAATATATTCAGGAAAAAAACGCATACGCCCTTTTTGGCCAACCAAGCAACCTGGAAAGGCAAATCAGCGCTACAAAGAAGTCTCGCTTCCCATCGTTCAAAAGGGCCATGCTGAATAAAGTGTCAAAACCAGAAATGCAGGACAGGCCATGGAGAAACGGGAGCCTTGCTACGCTGATGGGCGGGATGTAAATTGCCAACAGCCACTCTGGAGAAGTGTACGGTGTGTCTTGAAACATATAAAAAACTCAGCTTAGAGAGCATAGGGCACTTCCACTCATGGGCGTATAAATTGGGAAAACTAAAAATCAGCAAGACACAGGCACCCCAATGTTTACGGCTGCTCTCTTGACAAGAACCTCCACTTCGTTACACCGTAAATATCCCAGGAAAGAGAAAAATGGATAAAGAAGTTGTGGTCCTTATGTACAATGGAATATCACTCAGCCATGAAATCAACGTCATAAGGCTAGTAGCAGCATGATGAGTGGATTTAGGTATGACGATTCTACGTGAAATAAGTCACACAGAAAAAGACACTTATCATAAGATATCACTTATACAGGGAGTGTAAAAACCGCTACACTTGAACTGAATTACAAAACAGAAGAGAGTCACACGTTTAGAAAACAAACTATGGCTGCTTAACGGGAAAGGTGAGGTGGGGTGATGCATAAAACCAGGGTTTCAAATTAGCTCAGATACCGTTCCATAAACCCAATATGTAATAGGCAAGACCTACTGCTTGCTCAGTGAACGGGACTCAACACCCGCTATTCACCGCCCAAGAATATATCTGACTAGTAAGAATCTTAAAACCTATGTGTTGATATCTCTCTGTAAGTTACTCAAGTGGATGTAAAGCGGCATAAACACAGCAGTGAAAAGCAGCTAAACCCCATTATAAAAATCAATTACTTTTAAAAACCCATGAAGCAAAGACAGTGAAAGAGAGAGAAATTCTTACAAAATTCGTTCAGGGGCTGTGATGCCACCTGGATTGACGATATCTAGACCCACAGCTGATTGAGACATAAGGGTGGACACTTTTGGGGCTGAGAGGTTTGGTGAGGTTGGGTGAGCAAACGCAGACCCTTGAAAGTAATACTGCGTGGTACCCATCCCATGGGTCCCAAATCTCCAGGTTCAAGGGCACCTTCCTACATCGAAAACATGCATGAGAAACCCAGAAGATGGTACACCGTGTGATCGGGAAAGGTTTCTAAAACGCACCTCATTTCTCATCTCCTTGTGCTCGGGTTCGCCATTCCAGCCGCTTTCCTAGCAATCTCCCTCCTTGGAGAATCAGCACCTTTAACCTCCTGTTCCGTACAGGTTGCAATTTGTCCTGAGGATGAACGGGAAGAGGGGGAACCAATGAGAGACTAGCTCTAGGTCTTGGGACAGGCACAGGCCACTCTATTTTCCCATCAGAAAGAAGAATTAACCACAGGCTCAGCCTGCCGCCCGGTAGCAAAATAGGGCCTGAAGCAATCCTGCGCTTTTGCGGCCAGCTCCCAAGAAAGCGAGTTGAAAAATGGAGCTCAGGGGCACTGCAATGCACAAACCTGCAGAGTTATAAATGATAACTCTCGTCCACAAATATATTGAGGGAAGGCAACGAAGAGGATTTGAAAGCAAGGCAGAATTGCAGGAAACAGATTTCAGGAGGGAGATTCGAATCGCCTTTAAAGCACAGGAAAAGCGGCAAAACCTCGACAATGATGCCCATGGCCAAAAAGGGCGTATGAGTTTTTTCCTGAATATATTCAGGAAAAAAACGCATACGCCCTTTTTGGCCAACCAAGCAACCTGGAAAGGCAAATCAGCGCTACAAAGAAGTCTCGCTTCCCATCGGTCAAAAGGGCCATGCTGAATAAAGTGTCAAAACCAGAAATGCAGGACAGGCCATGGAGAAACGGGAGCCTTGCTACGCTGATGGGCGGGATGTAAATTGCCAACAGCCACTCTGGAGAAGTGTACGGTGTGTCTTGAAACATCTAAAAAACTCAGCTTAGAGAGCATAGGGCACTTCCACTCATGGGCGTATAAATTGGGAAAACTAAAAATCAGCAAGACACAGGCACCCCAATGTTTACGGCTGCTCTGTTGACAAGAACCTCCACTTCGTTACACCGTAAATATCCCAGGAAAGAGAAAAATGGATAAAGAAGTTGTGGTCCTTATGTACAATGGAATATCACTCAGCCATGAAATCAACGTCATAAGGCTAGTAGCAGCATGATGAGTGGATTTAGGTATGACGATTCTACGTGAAATAAGTCACACAGAAAAAGACACTTATCATAAGATATCACTTATAGAGGGAGTGTAAAAACCGCTACACTTGAACTGAATTACAAAACAGAAGAGAGTCACACGTTTAGAAAACACACTATGGCTGCTTAACGGGAAAGGTGAGGTGGGGTGATGCATAAAACCAGGGTTTCAAATTAGCTCAGATACCGTTCCATAAACCCAATATGTAATAGGCAAGACCTACTGCTTACTCAGTAAACGGGACTCAACACCCGCTATTCACCGCCCAAGAATATATCTGACTAGTAAGAATCTTAAAACCTATGTGTTGATATCTCTCTGTAAGTTACTCAAGTGGGTGTAAAGCGGCATAAACCCAGCAGTGAAAAGCAGCTAAACCCCATTATAAAAATCAATTACTTTTAAAAACCCGTGAAGCAAAGACAGTGAAAGAGAGATAAATTCTTACAAAACTCGTTCAGGGGCTGTGATGCCACCTGGATTGACCATATCTAGACCCACAGCTGATTGAGACATAAGGGTGGACACTTTTGGGGCTGAGAGGTTTGGTGAGGTTGGGTGAGCAAACGCAGACCCTTGAAAGTAATACTGCGTGGTACCCATCCCATGGGTCCCAAATCTCCAGGTTCAAGGGCACCTTCCTACATCAAAAACATGCATGAGAAACCCAGAAGATGGTACACCGTGTGATCGGGAAAGGTTTCTAAAACGCACCTCATTTCTCATCTCCTTGTGCTCGGGTTCGCCATTCCAGCCGCTGTCCTAGCAATCTCCCTCCTTGGAGAATCAGCACCTTTAACCTCCTGTTCCGTACAGGTTGCAATTTGTCCTGAGGATGAACGGGAAGAGGGGTAACCAATGAGAGACTAGCTCTAGGTCTTGGGACAGGCACAGGTCACTCTATTTTCCCATCAGAAAGAAGAATTAACCACAGGCTCAGCCTGCCGCCCGGAAGCAGAATAGGTTCTGAAGCAATCCTGCGCTTTTGCGGCCAGCTCCCAAGAAAGCGAGTTGAAAAATGGAGCTCAGGGGCACAGCAATTCACAAACCTGCAGAGTTATAAATGATAACTCTCCTCCACAAATATATTGAGGGAAGGCAACGAAGAGGATTTGAAAGCAAGGCAGAATTGCAGGAAACAGATTTCAGGAGGGAGATTGGAATCGCCTTTAAAGCACAGGAAAAGCGGCAAAACCTCGACAATGATGCCCTTGGGCAAAAAGGGCGTATGAGTTTTTTCCTGAATATATTCAGGAAAAAAACCCATACGCCCTTTTTGGCCAACCAAGCAACCTGGAAAGGCAAATCAGCGCTACAAAGAAGTCTCGCTTCCCATCGGTCAAAAGGGCCATGCTGAATAAAGTGTCAAAACCAGAAATGCAGGACAGGCCATGGAGAAACGGGAGCCTTGCTATGCTGATGGGCGGGATGTAAATTGCCAACAGCCACTCTGGAGAAGTGTACGGTGTGTCTTGAAACATCTAAAAAACTCAGCTTAGAGAGCATAGGGCACTTCCACTCATGGGCGTATAAATTGGGAAAACTAAAAATCAGCAAGACACAGGCACCCCAATGTTTACGGCTGCTCTGTTGACAAGAACCTCCACTTCGTTACACCGTAAATATCCCAGGAAAGAGAAAAATGGATAAAGAACTTGTGTTCCTTATGTACAATGGAATATCACTCAGCCATGAAATCAACGTCATAAGGCTAGTAGCAGCATGATGAGTGGATTTATGTACGACGATTCTACGTGAAATAAGTCACACAGAAAAAGACAGTTATCATAAGATATCACTTATAGAGGGAGTGTAAAAACCGCTACACTTGAACTGAATTACAAAACGGAAGAGAGTCACACGTTGAGAAAACACACTATGGCTGCTTAACGGGAAAGGTGAGGTGGGGTGATGCATAAAACCAGGGTTTCAAATTAGCTCAGATACCGTTCCATAAACCCAATATGTAATAGGCAAGACCTACTGCTTGTTCAGTGAACGGAACTCAACACCCGCTATTCACCGCCCAAGAATATATCTGACTAGTAAGAATCTTAAAACCTATGTGTTGATATCTCTCTGTAAGTTACTCAAGTGGGTGTAAAGCGGCATAAACCCAGCAGTGAAAAGCAGCTAAACCCCATTATAAAAATCAATTACTTTTAAAAACCCGTGAAGCAAAGACAGTGAAAGAGAGAGAAATTCTTACAAAACTCGTTCAGGGGCTGTGATGCCACCTGGATTGACCATATCTAGACCCACAGCTGATTGAGACATAAGGGTGGACACTTTTGGGGCTGAGAGGTTTGGTGAGGTTGGGTGAGCAAACGCAGACCCTTGAAAGTAATACTGCGTGGTACCCATCCCATGGGTCCCAAATCTCCAGGTTCAAGGGCACCTTCCTACATCGAAAACATGCATGAGAAACCCAGAAGATGGTACACCGTGTGATCGGGAAAGGTTTCTAAAACGCACCTCATTTCTCATCTCCTTGTGCTCGGGTTCGCCATTCCAGCCGCTTTCCTAGCAATCTCCCTCCTTGGAGAATCAGCACCTTTAACCTCCTGTTCCGTACAGGTTGCAATTTGTCCTGAGGATGAACGGGAAGAGGGGGAACAAATGAGAGACTAGCTCTAGGTCTTGGGACAGGCACAGGTCACTCTATTTTCCCATCAGAAAGAAGAATTAACCACAGGCTCAGCCAGCCGCCCGCAAGCAGAATAGGGTCTGAAGCAATCCTGCGCTTTTGCGGCCAGCTCCCAAGAAAGGGAGTTGAAAAATGGAGCTCAGGGGCACAGCAATGCACAAACCTGCAGAGTTATAAATGATAACTCTCCTCCACAAATATATTGAGGGAAGGCAACGAAGAGGATTTGAAAGCAAGGCAGAATTGCAGGAAACAGATTTCAGGAGGGAGATTCGAATCGCCTTTAAAGCACAGGAAAAGCGGCAAAACCTCGACAATGATGCCCATGGCCAAAAAGGGCGTATGAGTTTTTTCCTGAATATATTCAGGAAAAAAACGCATACGCCCTTTTTGGCCAACCAAGCAACCTGGAAAGGCAAATCAGCGCTACAAAGAAGTCTCGCTTCCCATCGGTCAAAAGGGCCATGCTGAATAAAGTGTCAAAACCAGAAATGCAGGACAGGCCATGGAGAAACGGGAGCCTTGCTACGCTGATGGGCGGGATGTAAATTGCCAACAGCCACTCTGGAGAAGTGTACGGTGTGTCTTGAAACATCTAAAAAACTTAGCTTAGAGAGCATAGGGCACTTCCACTCATGGGCGTATAAATTGGGAAAACTAAAAATCAGCAAGACACAGGCACCCCAATGTTTACGGCTGCTCTGTTGACAAGAACCTCCACTTCGTTACACCGTAAATATCCCAGGAAAGAGAAAAATGGATAAAGAAGTTGTGGTCCTTATGTACAATGGAATATCACTCAGCCATGAAATCAACGTCATAAGGCTAGAGGGAGCATGATGAGTGGATTTAGGTATGCCGATTCTACGTGAAATAAGTCACACAGAAAAAGACACTTATCATAAGATATCACTTATAGAGGGAATGTAAAAACCGCTACACTTGAACTGAATTACAAAACAGAAGAGAGTCACACGTTTAGAAAACACACTATGGCTGCTTAACGGGAAAGGTGAGGTGGGGTGATGCATAAAACCAGGGTTTCAAATTAGCTCAGATACCGTTCCATAAACCCAATATGTAATAGGCAAGACCTACTGCTTGCTCAGTGAACGGGACTCAACACCCGCTATTCACCGGCCAAGAATATATCTGACTAGTAAGAATCTTAAAACCTATGTGTTGATATCTCTCTGTAAGTTACTCAAGTGGGTGTAAAGCGGCATAAACACAGCAGGGAAAAGCAGCTAAACCCCATTATAAAAATCAATTACTTTTAAAAACCCGTGAAGCAAAGACAGTGAAAGAGAGAGAAATTCTTACAAAACTCGTTCAGGGGCTGTGATGCCACCTGGATTGACCATATCTAGACCAACAGCTGATTGAGACATAAGGGTGGACACTTTTGGGGCTGAGAGTTTTGGTGAGGTTGCGTGAGCAAACACAG
Organism: Eschrichtius robustus; assembly: GCF_028021215.1. Lineage (NCBI taxonomy): Eukaryota > Metazoa > Chordata > Mammalia > Artiodactyla > Eschrichtiidae > Eschrichtius > Eschrichtius robustus. The sequence goes on from NW_027175460.1 coordinate 181,055, forward strand.
ACCCTTGAAAGTAATACTGCGTGGTACCCATCCCATGGGTCCCAAATCTCCAGGTTCAAGGGCACCTTCCTACATCGAAAATATGCATGAGAAACCCAGAAGATGGTACACCGTGTGATCGGGAAAGGTTTCTAAAACGCACCTCATTTCTCATCTCCTTGTGCTCGGGTTCGCCATTCCAGCCGCTTTCCTAGCAATCTCCCTCCTTGGAGAATCAGCACCTTTAACCTCCTGTTCCGTACAGGTTGCAATTTTTCCTGAGGATGAACGGGAAGAGGGGGAACCAATGAGAGACTAGCTCTAGGTTTTGGGACAGGCAAAGTTCACTCTATTTTCCCATCAGAAAGAAGAATTAACCACAGGCTCAGCCTGCCGCCCGGAAGCAGAATAGGGCCTGAAGCAATCCTGCGCTTTTGCGGCCAGCTCCCAAGAAAGTGAGTTGAAAAATGGAGCTCAGGGGCACAGCAATTCACAAACCTGCAGAGTTATAAATGATAACTCTCCTCCACAAATATATTGAGGGAAGGCAACGAAGAGGATTTGAAAGCAAGGCAGAATTGCAGGAAACAGATTTCAGGAGGGAGATTCGAATCGCCTTTAAAGCACAGGAAAAGCGGCAAAACCTCGACAATGATGCCCATGGCCAAAAAGGGCGTATGAGTTTTTTCCTGAATATATTCAGGAAAAAAACGCATACGCCCTTTTTGGCCAACCAAGCAACCTGGAAAGGCAAATCAGCGCTACAAAGAAGACTCGCTTCCCATCGGTCAAAAGGGCCATGCTGAATAAAGTGTCAAAACCAGAAATGCAGGACAGGCCATGGAGAAACGGGAGCCTTGCTACGCTGATGGGCGGGATGTAAATTGCCAACAGCCACTCTGGAGAAGTGTACGGTGTGTCTTGAAACATCTAAAAAACTCAGCTTAGAGAGCATAGGGCACTTCCACTCATGGGCGTATAAATTGGGAAAACTAAAAATCAGCAAGACACAGGCACCCCAATGTTTACGGCTGCTCTGTTGACAAGAACCTCCACTTCGTTACACCGTAAATATCCCAGGAAAGAGAAAAATGGATAAAGAACTTGTGTTCCTTATGTACAATGGAATATCACTCAGCCATGAAATCAACGTCATAAGGCTAATAGCAGCATGATGAGTGGATTTAGGTATGACGATTCTACGTGAAATAAGTCACACAGAAAAAGACAGTTATCATAAGATATCACTTACAGAGGGAGTGTAAAAACCGCTACACTTGAACTGAGTTACAAAACAGAAGAGAGTCACACGTTTAGAAAACACACTATGGCTGCTTAACGGGAAAGGTGAGGTGGGGTGATGCATAAAACCAGGGTTTCAAATTAGCTCAGATACCGTTCCATAAACCCAATATGTAATAGGCAAGACCTACTGCTTGCTCAGTGAACGGGACTCAACACCCGCTATTCACCGCCCAAGAATATATCTGACTAGTAAGAATCTTAAAACCTATGTGTTGATATCTCTCTGTAAGTTACTCAAGTGGGTGTAAAGCGGCATAAACCCAGCAGTGAAAAGCAGCTAAACCCCATTATAAAAATCAAGTACTTTTAAAAACCCGTGAAGCAAAGACAGTGAAAGAGAGAGAAATTCTTACAAAATTCTTTCAGGGGCTGTGATGCCACCTGGATTGACCATATCTAGACCCACAGCTGATTGAGACATAAGGGTGGACACTTTTGGGGCTGAGAGGTTTGGTGAGGTTGGGTGAGCAAACGCAGACCCTTGAAAGTAATACTGCGTGGTACCCATCCCATGGGTCCCAAATCTCCAGGTTCAAGGGCACCTTCCTACATCAAAAACATGCATGAGAAACCCAGAAGATGGTACACCGTGTGATCGGGAAAGGTTTCTAAAACGCACCTCATTTCTCATCTCCTTGTGCTCGGGTTCGCCATTCCAGCTGCTTTCCTAGCAATCTCCCTCCTTGGAGAATCAGCACCTTTAACCTCCTGTTCCGTACAGGTTGCAATTTGTCCTGAGGATGAACGGGAAGAGGGGGAAGCAATGAGAGACTAGCTCTAGGTCTTGGGACAGGCACAGGCCACTCTATTTTCCCATCAGAAAGAAGAATTAACCACAGGCTCAGCCTGCCGCCCGGAAGCAGAATAGGGCCTGAAGAAATCCTGCGCTTTTGCGGCCAGCTCCCAAGAAAGCGAGTTGAAAAATGGAGCTCAGGGGCACTGCAATGCACAAACCTGCAGAGTTATAAATGATAACTCTCCTCCACAAATATATTGAGGGAAGGCAACGAAGAGGATTTGAAAGCAAGGCAGAATTGCAGGAAACAGATTTCAGGAGGGAGATTCGAATCGCCTTTAAAGCACAGGAAAAGCGGCAACACCTCGACAATGATGCCCATGGCCAAAAAGGGCGTATGAGTTTTTTCCTGAATATATTCAGGAAAAAAACGCATACGCCCTTTTTGGCCAACCAAGCAACCTGGAAAGGCAAATCAGCGCTACAAAGAAGTCTCGCTTCCCATCGGTCAAAAGGGCCATGCTGAATAAAGTGTCAAAACCAGAAATGCAGGACAGGCCATGGAGAAACGGGAGCCTTGCTACGCTGATGGGCGGGATGTAAATTGCCAACAGCCACTCTGGAGAAGTGTACGGTGTGTCTTGAAACATCTAAAAAACTCAGCTTAGAGAGCATAGGGCACTTCCACTCATGGGCGTATAAATTGGGAAAACTAAAAATCAGCAAGACACAGGCACCCCAATGTTTACGGCTGCTCTGTTGACAAGAACCTCCACTTCGTTACACCGTAAATATCCCAGGAAAGAGAAAAATGGATAAAGAAGTTGTGGTCCTTATGTACAATGGAATATCACTCAGCCATGAAATCAACGTCATAAGGCTAGAGGGAGCATGATGAGTGGATTTAGGTATGCCGATTCTACGTGAAATAAGTCACACAGAAAAAGACACTTATCATAAGATATCACTTATAGAGGGAGTGTAAAAACCGCTACACTTGAACTGAATTACAAAACAGAAGAGAGTCACACGTTTAAAAAACACACTATGGCTGCTTAACGGGAAAGGTGAGGTGGGGTGATGCATAAAACCAGGGTTTCAAATTAGCTCAGATACCGTTCCATAAACCCAATATGTAATAGGCAAGACCTACTGCTTGCTCAGTAAACGGGACTCAACACCCGCTATTCACCGCCCAAGAATATATCTGACTAGTAAGAATCTTAAAACCTATGTGTTGATATCTCTCTGTAAGTTACTCAAGTGGGTGTAAAGCGGCATAAACCCAGCAGTGAAAAGCAGCTAAACCCCATTATAAAAATCAATTACTTTTAAAAACCCGTGAAGCAAAGACAGTGAAAGAGAGAGAAATTCTTACAAAACTCGTTCAGGGGCTGTGATGCCACCTGGATTGACCATATCTAGACCCACAGCTGATTGAGACCTAAGGGTGGACACTTTTGGGGCTGAGAGGTTTGGTGAGGTTGGGTGAGCAAACGCAGACCCTTGAAAGTAATACTGCGTGGTACCCATCCCATGGGTCCCAAATCTCCAGGTTCAAGGGCACCTTCCTACATCGAAAACATGCATGAGAAACCCAGAAGATGGTACACCGTGTGATCGGGAAAGGTTTCTAAAACGCACCTCATTTCTCATCTCCTTGTGCTCGGGTTCGCCATTCCAGCCGCTTTCCTAGCAATCTCCCTCCTTGGAGAATCAGCACCTTTAACCTCCTGTTCCGTACAGGTTGCAATTTGTCCTGAGGATGAACGGGAAGAGGGGGAACCAATGAGAGACTAGCTCTAGGTCTTGGGACAGGCACAGGTCACTCTATTTTCCCATCAGAAAGAAGAATTAACCACAGGCTCAGCCTGCCGCCCGGAAGCAGAATAGGGCCTGAAGCAATCCTGCGCTTTTGCGGCCAGCTCCCAAGAATGCGAGTTGAAAAATGGAGCTCAGGGGCACAGCAATTCACAAACCTGCAGAGTTATAAATGATAACTCTCCTCCACAAATATATTGAGGGAAGGCAACGAAGAGGATTTGAAAGCAAGGCAGAATTGCAGGAAACAGATTTCAGGAGGGAGATTCGAATCGCCTTTAAAGCACAGGAAAAGCGGCAAAACCTCGAAAATGATGCCCATGGCCAAAAAGGGCGTATGACTTTTTTCCTGAATATATTCAGGAAAAAAACGCATACGCCCTTTTTGGCCAACCAAGCAACCTGGAAAGGCAAATCAGCGCTACAAAGAAGTCTCGCTTCCCATCGGTCAAAAGGGCCATGCTGAATAAAGTGTCAAAACCAGAAATGCAGGACAGGCCATGGAGAAACGGGAGCGTTGCTACGCTGATGGGCGGGATGTAAATTGCCAACAGCCACTCTGGAGAAGTGTACGGTGTGTCTTGAAACATCTAAAAAACTCAGCTTAGAGAGCATAGGGCACTTCCACTCATGGGCGTATAAATTGGGAAAACTAAAAATCAGCAAGACACAGGCACCCCAATGTTTACGGCTGCTCTGTTGACAAGAACCTCCACTTCGTTACACCGTAAATATCCCAGGAAAGAGAAAAATGGAATAAGAACTTGTGGTCCTTATGTACAATGGAATATCACTCAGCCATGAAATCAACGTCATAAGGCTAATAGCAGCATGATGAGTGGATTTAGGTATGACGATTCTACGTGAAATAAGTCACACAGAAAAAGACAGTTATCATAAGATATCACTTATAGAGGGAGTGTAAAAACCGCTACACTTGAACTGAATTACAAAACAGAAGAGAGTCACACGTTTAGAAAACACACTATGGCTGCTTAACGGGAAAGGTGAGGTGGGGTGATGCATAAAACCAGGGTATCACATTAGCTCAGATACCGTTCCATAAACCCAATATGTAATAGGCAAGACCTACTGCTTGCTCAGTGAACGGGACTCAACACCCGCTATTCACCGCCCAAGGATATATCTGACTAGTAAGAATCTTAAAACCTATGTGTTGATATCTCTCTGTAAGTTACTCAAGTGGGTGTAAAGCGGCATAAACACAGCAGTGAAAAGCAGCTAAACCCCATTATAAAAATCAATTACTTTTAAAAACCCGTGAAGCAAAGACAGTGAAAGAGAGAGAAATTCTTACAAAACTCGTTCAGGGGCTGTGATGCCACCTGGATTGACCATATCTAGACCCACAGCTGATTGAGACATAAGGGTGGACACTTTTGGGGCTGAGAGGTTTGGTGAGGTTGGGTGAGCAAACGCAGACCCTTGAAAGTAATACTGCGTGGTACCCATCCCATGGGTCCCAAATCTCCAGGTTCAAGGGCACCTTCCTACATCGAAAACATGCATGAGAAACCCAGAAGATGGTACACCGTGTGATCGGGAAAGGTTTCTAAAACGCCCCTCATTTCTCATCTCCTTGTGCTCGGGTTCGCCATTCCAGCCGCTTTCCTAGCAATCTCCCTCCTTGGAGAATCAGCACCTTTAACCTCCTGTTCCGTACAGGTTGCAATTTGTCCTGAGGATGAACGGGAAGAGGGGGAACCAATGAGAGACTAGCTCTAGGTCTTGGGACAGGCACAGGTCACTCTATTTTCCCATCAGAAAGAAGAATTAACCACAGGCTCAGCCTGCCGCCCGGAAGCAGAATAGGGCCTGAATCAATCCTGCGCTTTTGCGGCCAGCTCCCAAGAATGCGAGTTGAAAAATGGAGCTCAGGGGCACAGCAATTCACAAACCTGCAGAGTTATAAATGATAACTCTCCTCCACAAATATATTGAGGGAAGGCAACGAAGAGGATTTGAAAACAAGGCAGAATTGCAGGAAACAGATTTCAGGAGGGAGATTCGAATCGCCTTTAAAGCACAGGAAAAGCGGCAAAACCTCGAAAATGATGCCCATGGCCAAAAAGGGCGTATGAGTTTTTTCCTGAATATATTCAGGAAAAAAACGCATACGCCCTTTTTGGCCAACCAAGCAACCTGGAAAGGCAAATCAGCGCTACAAAGAAGTCTCGCTTCCCATCGGTCAAAAGGGCCATGCTGAATAAAGTGTCAAAACCAGAAATGCAGGACAGGCCATGGAGAAACGGGAGCGTTGCTACGCTGATGGGCAGGATGTAAATTGCCAACAGCCACTCTGGAGAAGTGTACGGTGTGTCTTGAAACATCTAAAAAACTCAGCTTAGAGAGCATAGGGCACTTCCACTCATGGGCGTATAAATTGGGAAAACTAAAAATCAGCAAGACACAGGCACCCCAATGTTTACGGCTGCTCTGTTGACAAGAACCTCCACTTCGTTACACCGTAAATATCCCAGGAAAGAGAAAAATGGAATAAGAACTTGTGGTCCTTATGTACAATGGAATATCACTCAGCCATGAAATCAACGTCATAAGGCTAATAGCAGCATGATGAGTGGATTTAGGTATGACGATTCTACGTGAAATAAGTCACACAGAAAAAGACAGTTATCATAAGATTTCACTTATAGAGGGAGTGTAAAAACCGCTACACTTGAACTGAATTACAAAACAGAAGAGAGTCACACGTTTAGAAAACACACTATGGCTGCTTAACGGGAAAGGTGAGGTGGGGTGATGCATAAAACCAGGGTTTCACATTAGCTCAGATACCGTTCCATAAACCCAATATGTAATAGGCAAGACCTACTGCTTGCTCAGTGAACGGGACTCAACACCCGCTATTCACCGCCCAAGGATATATCTGACTAGTAAGAATCTTAAAACCTATGTGTTGATATCTCTCTGTAAGTTACTCAAGTGGGTGTAAAGCGGCATAAACACAGCAGTGAAAAGCAGCTAAACCCCATTATAAAAATCAATTACTTTTAAAAACCCGTGAAGCAAAGACAGTGAAAGAGAGAGAAATTCTTACAAAACTCGTTCAGGGGCTGTGATGCCACCTGGATTGACCATATCTAGACCCACAGCTGATTGAGACATAAGGGTGGACACTTTTGGGGCTGAGAGGTTTGGTGAGGTTGGGTGAGCAAACGCAGACCCTTGAAAGTAATACTGCGTGGTACCCATCCCATGGGTCCCAAATCTCCAGGTTCAAGGGCACCATCCTACATCGAAAACATGCATGAGAAACCCAGAAGATGGTACACCGTGTGATCGGGAAAGGTTTCTAAAACGCCCCTCATTTCTCATCTCCTTGTGCTCGGGTTCGCCATTCCAGCCGCTTTCCTAGCAATCTCCCTCCTTGGAGAATCAGCACCTTTAACCTCCTGTTCCATACAGGTTGCAATTTGTCCTGAGGATGAACGGGAAGAGGGGGAACCAATGAGAGAGTAGCTCTAGGACTTGGGACAGGCACAGGTCACTCTATTTTCCCATCAGAAAGAAGAATTAACCACAGGCTCAGCCTGCCGCCCGGAAGCAGAATAGGGCCTGAAGCAATCCTGCGCTTTTGCGGCCAGCTCCCATGAAAGCGAGTGGAAAAATGGAGCTCAGGGGCACTGCAATTCACAAACCTGCAGAGTTATAAATGATAACTCTTGTCCACAAATATATTGAGGGAAGGCAACGAAGAGGATTTGAAAGCAAGGCAGAATTGCAGGAAACAGATTTCAGGAGGGAGATTCGAATCGCCTTTAAAGCACAGGAAAAGCGGCAAAACCTCGACAATGATGCCCATGGCCAAAAAGGGCGTATGAGTTTTTTCCTGAATATATTCAGGAAAAAAACGCATACGCCCTTTTTGGCCAACCAAGCAACCTGGAAAGGCAAATCAGCGCTACAAAGAAGTCTCGCTTCCCATCGTTCAAAAGGGCCATGCTGAATAAAGTGTCAAAACCAGAAATGCAGGACAGGCCATGGAGAAACGGGAGCCTTGCTACGCTGATGGGCGGGATGTAAATTGCCAACAGCCACTCTGGAGAAGTGTACGGTGTGTCTTGAAACATCTAAAAAACTCAGCTTAGAGAGCATAGGGCACTTCCACTCATGGGCGTATAAATTGGGAAAACTAAAAATCAGCAAGACACAGGCACCCCAATGTTTACAGCTGCTCTGTTGACAAGAACCTCCACTTCGTTACACCGTAAATATCCCAGGAAAGAGAAAAATGAATAAAGAAGTTGTGGTCCTTATGTACAATGGAATATCACTCAGCCATGAAATCAACGTCATAAGGCTAGTAGCAGCATGATGAGTGGATTTAGGTACGACGATTCTACGTGAAATAAGTCACACAGAAAAAGACACTTATCATAAGATATCACTTATAGAGGGAGTGTAAAAACCGCTACACTTGAACTGAATTACCAAACAGAAGAGAGTCACACGTTTAGAAAACACACTATGGCTGCTTAACGGGAAAGGTGAGGTGGGGTGATGCATAAAACCAGGGTTTTAAATTAGCTCAGATACCGTTCCATAAACCCAATATGTAATAGACAAGACCTACTCCTTGCTCAGTGAACGGGACTCAACACCCCCTATTCACCGCCCAAGAATATATCTGACTAATAAGAATCTTAAAACCTATGTATTGAAATCTCTCTGTAAGTGAGTCAAGTGGGTGTAAAGCGGCATAAACACAGCACTGAAAAGCAGCTAAACCCCATTATAAAAATCAATTACTTTTAAAAACCCGTGAAGCAAAGACAGTGAAATAGAGAGAAATTCTTACAAAATTCGTTCAGGGGCTGTGATGTCACCTGGGTTGAACATATCTAGACCCACAGTTGATTGAGACATAAGGGTGGACACTCTTGGGGCTGAGAGGTTTGGTGAGGTTGGGTGAGCAAACGCAGACCCTTGAAAGTAATACTGCGTGGTACCCATCCCATGGCTCCCAAATCTCCAGGTGCAAGGGCATCCTTCTACACCGAAAACATGCATGAGAAACCCAGAAGATGGTACACCGTGTGATCGGAAAAGGTTTCTAAAACGCACCTCATTTCTCATCTCCTTGTGCTCGGGTTCGCCATTCCAGCCGCTTTCCTAGCAATCTCCCTCCTTGGAGAATCAGCACCTTTAACCTCCTGTTACGTACAGGTTGCAATTTGTCCTGAGGATGAACGGGAAGAGGGGGAACCAATTAGAGACAAGCTCTAGGTCTTGGGACACGCACAGGTCACTCTATTTTCCCATCAGAAAGAAGAATTAACCACAGGCTCAGCCTGCCGGCCAGAAGCAGAATAGGGCCTGAAGCAATACTGCGCTTTTGCGGCCACCTCCCAAGAAAGCGAGTTGAAAAATGGAGCTCAGGGGCACTGCAATTCACAAACATGCAGAGTTATAAATGATAACTCTCGTCCACAAATATATTGAAGGAAGGCAACGAAGAGGATTTGAAAGCAAGGCAGAATTGCAGGAAACAGATTTCAGGAGGGAGATTCGAATCGCCTTTAAAGCACAGGAAAAGCGGCAAAACCTCGACAATGATGCCCTTGGCCAAAAAGGGCGTATGCGTTTTTTTCCTGAATATATTCAGGAAAAAACGCATACGCCCTTTTTGGCCAACCAAGCAACCTGGAAAGGCAAATCAGCGCTACAAAGAAGTCTCACTTCCCATCGGTCAAAAGGGCCATGCTGAATAAAGTGTCAAAACCAGAAATGCAGGACAGGCCATGGAGAAACGGGAGCCTTGCTACGCTGAAGGGCGGGATGTAAATTGCCAACAGCCACTATGGAGAAGTGTATGGTGTGTCTTGATACATCTAAAAAACTCAGCTTAGAGAGCATAGTGCACTTCCACTCATGGGCGTATAAATTGGGAAAACTAAAAATCAGCAAGACACAGGCACCCCAATGTTTACGGCTGCTCTGTTGACAAGAACCTCCACTTCGTTACACCTTAAATATCCCAGGAAAGAGAAAAATGGATAAAGAAGTTGTGGTCCTTATGTACAATGGAATATCACTCAGCCAAGAAATCAATGTCATAAGGCTAGTAGCAGCATGATGAGTGGATTTAGGTATGACGATTCTACGTGAAATAAGTCACACAGAAAAAGACACTTATCATAAGATATCACTTATAGAGGGAATGTAAAAACCGCTACACTTGAACTGAATTACAAAACAGAAGAGAGTCACACGTTTAGAAAACACACTATGGCTGCCTAACGGGAAATGTGAGGTGGGGTGATGCATAAAACCAGGGTTTCAAATTAGCTCAGATACCGTTCCATAAACCCAATATGTAATAGACAAGACCTACTCCTTGCTCAGTGAACGGGACTCAACACCCCCTATTCACCGCCCAAGAATATATCTGACTAGTAAGAATCTTAAAACCTATGTGTTGATATCTCTCTGTAAGTGACTCAAGTGGGTGTAAAGCGGCATAAACACAGCAGTGAAAAGCACCTAAACCCCATTATAAAAATCAATTACTTTTAAAAACCCGTGAAGCAAACACAGTGAAAGAGAGAGAAATTCTTACAAAATTCGTTCAGGGGCTGTGATGCCACCTGGGTTGACCATATCTAGACCCACAGCTGATTGAGACATAAGGGTGGACACTCTTGGGGCTGAGAGTTTTGGTGAGGTTGGGGGAGCAAACGCAGACCCTTGAAAGTAATACTGCGTGGTACCCATCCCATGGGTCCCAAATCTCCAGGTTCAAGGGCACCTTCCTACATCGAAAACATGCATGAGAAACCCAGAAGATGGTACACCGTGTGATCGGGAAAGGTTTCTAAAACGCATCTCAATTCTCATCTCCTTGTGCTCGGGTTCGCCATTCCAGCCGCTTTCCTAGCAATCTCCCTCCTTGGAGAATCAGCACCTGTAACCTCCTGTTCCGTACAGGTTGCAATTTGTCCTGAGGATGAACGGGAAGAGGGGGAACCAATGAGAGACTAGCTCTAGGTGTTGGGACAGGCACAGGTCACTCTATTTTCCCATCAGGAAGAAGAATTAACCACAGGCTCAGCCTGCCGCAAGGAAGCAGAATAGGGCCTGAAGCAATCCTGCGCTTCTGCGGCCAGCTCCCAAGAAAGCGAGTTGAAAAATGGAGCTCAGGGGCACTGCAATTCAAAAACCTGCAGAGTTATAAATGATAACTCTCGTCCACAAATATATTGAAGGAAGGCAACGAAGAGGATTTGAAAGCTAGGCAGAATTGCAGGAAACAGATTTCAGGAGGGAGATTCGAATCGCCTTTAAAGCACAGGAAAAGCGGCAAAACCTCGACAATGATACCCTTGGCCAAAAAGGGCGTATGCATTTTTTCCTGAATATATTCAGGAAAAAACGCATACGCCCTTTTTGGCCAACCAAGCAACCTGGAAAGGCAAATCAGCGCTACAAAGAAGTCTCGCTTCCCATCGGTGAAAAGGGCCATGCTGAATAAAGTGTCAAAACCAGAAATGCAGGACAGGCCATGGAGAAACGGGAGCCTTGCTACGCTTATGGGCGGGATGTAAATTGCCAACAGCCACTCTGGAGAGGTGTACGGTGTGTCTTGAAATATCTAAAAAACTCAGCTTAGAGAACATAGGGCACTTCCACTCATGGGAGTATAAATTGCGAAAACTAAAAATCAGCAAGACACAGGCACCCCAAAGTTTAGGGCTGCTCTGTTGGCAAGAACCTCCACTTCGTTACACCTTAAATATCCCATGAAACAGAAAAATCGATAAAGAAGTTGTGGTCCTTATGTACAATGGAATATCACTCAGCCATGAAATCAACGTCATAAGGCTAGTAGCAGCATGATGAGTGGATTTAGGTACGACGATTCTACGTGGAATAAGTCACACAGAAAAAGACACTTATCATAAGATATCACTTATAGAGGGAATGTAAAAACCGCTACACTTGAACTGAATTACAAAACAGAAGAGAGTCACACGTTTAGAAAACACACTATGGCTGCTTAACGGGAAAAGTGAGGTGGGGTGATGCATAAAACCAGGGTTTCAAATTAGCTCAGATACCGTTCCATAAACCCAATATGTAATAGACAAGACCTACTCCTTGCTCAGTGAACGGGACCCAACACCCCCTATTCACCGCCCAAGAATATATCTGACTAGTAAGAATCTTAAAACCTAGGTATTGAAATCTCTCTGTAAGTGAGTCAAGTGGGTGTAAAGCGGCATAAACACAGCACTGAAAAGCAGCTACACCCCATTATAAAAATCAATTACTTTTAAAAACCCGTGAAACAAAGACAGTGAAAGAGAGAGAAATTCTTACAAAATTCGTTCAAGGGCTGTGATGGCACCTGGGTTGACCATATCTAGACCCAGAGCTGATTGAGACATAAGGGTGGACACTCTTGTGGCTGAGAGGTTTGGTGAGGTTGGGTGAGCAAACGCAGACGCTTTAAAGTAATACTGTGTGGTACCCATCCCATGGGTCCCAAATCTCCACGTTCAAGGGCATCTTCCTACATCGAAAACATGCATGAGAAACCCAGAAGATGGTACACCGTGTGATCGGGAAAGGTTTCTAAAACGCACCTCATATCTCATCTCCTTGTGCTCGGGTTCGCCATTCCAGCCGCTTTCCTAGCAATCTCCCTCCTTGGAGAATCAGCACCTTTAACCTCGTGTTCCGTAAAGGTTGCAATTTGTCCTGAGGATGAACGGGAAGAGGGGGAACCAATGAAAGACTACCTCTAGGTGTTGGGACAGGCACAGGTCACTCTATTTTCCTATCAGGAAGAAGAATTAACCACAGGCTCAGCCTGCCGCCCGGAAGCAGAATAGGGCCTGAAGCAATCCTGCGCTTCTGCGGCCAGCTCCCAAGAAAGCGAGTTGAAAAATGGAGCTCAGGGGCACTGCAATTCACAAACCTGCAGAGTTATAAATGATAACTCTCGTCCACTAATATATTGAGGGAAGGCAACGAAGAGGATTTGAAAGCAAGGCGGATTTGCAGGAAACAGATTTCAGGAGGTAGATTCGAATCGCCTTTAAAGCACAGGGAAAGCGGCAAAACATCGAAAATGATGCCCTTGGCCAAACAGGTCGTATGCGTTTTTTCCTGAATATATTCAGGAAAAAACGCATACGCCCTTTTTGGCCAACCAAGCAACCTGGAAAGGCAAATCAGCGATACAAAGAAGTCTCGCTTCCCATCGGTGAAAAGGGCCATGCTGAATAAAGTGTCAAAACCAGAAATGCAGGACACGCCATGGAGAAACGGGAGCCTTGCTACGCTGATGGGCGAGATGTAAATTGCCAACAGCCACTCTGGAGAAGTGTACGGTGTGTCCTGAAACATCTAAAAAACTCAGCTTAGAGAGCATAGGGCACTTCCACTCATGGGCGTATAAATTGGGAAAACTAAAAATCAGAAAGACACAGGCACCCCAAAGTTTAGGGCTGCTCTGTTGACAAGAAACTTCACTTCGTTGCACTTTAATATCCCAGGAAAGAGAAAAATGGATAAAGAAGTTGTGGTCCTTATGTACAATGGAATATCACTCAGCCATGAAATCAACGTCATAAGGCTAGTAGCAGCATGATGAGTGGATTTAGGTACGACGATTCTACGTGAAATAAGTCACACAGAAAAAGACACTTATCATAAGATATCACTTATAGAGGGAATGTAAAAACCGCTACACTTGAACTGAATTACAAAACAGAAGAGAGTCACACGTTTAGAAAACACACTATGGCTGCCTAACGGGAAATGTGAGGTGGGGTGATGCATAAAACCAGGGTTTCAAATTAGCTCAGATACCGTTCCATAAACCCAATATGTAATAGACAAGACCTACTCCTTGCTCAGTGAACGGGACTCAACACCCCCTATTCACCGCCCAAGAATATATCTGACTAGTAAGAATCTTAAAACCTATGTGTTGATATCTCTCTGTAAGTGACTCAAGTGGGTGTAAAGCGGCATAAACACAGCAGTGAAAAGCAGCTAAACCCCATTATAAAAATCAATTACTTTTAAAAACCCGTGAAGCAAACACAGTGAAAGAGAGAGAAATTCTTACAAAATTCGTTCAGGGGCTGTGATGCCACCTGGGTTGACCATATCTAGACCCACAGCTGATTGAGACATAAGGGTGGACACTCTTGGGGCTGAGAGTTTTGGTGAGGTTGGGGGAGCAAACGCAGACCCTTGAAAGTAATACTGCGTGGTACCCATCCCATGGGTCCCAAATCTCCAGGTTCAAGGGCACCTTCCTACATCGAAAACATGCATGAGAAACCCAGAAGATGGTACACCGTGTGATCGGGAAAGGTTTCTAAAACGCATCTCAATTCTCATCTCCTTGTGCTCGGGTTCGCCATTCCAGCCGCTTTCCTAGCAATCTCCCTCCTTGGAGAATCAGCACCTGTAACCTCCTGTTCCGTACAGGTTGCAATTTGTCCTGAGGATGAACGGGAAGAGGGGGAACCAATGAGAGACTAGCTCTAGGTGTTGGGACAGGCACAGGTCACTCTATTTTCCCATCAGGAAGAAGAATTAACCACAGGCTCAGCCTGCCGCAAGGAAGCAGAATAGGGCCTGAAGCAATCCTGCGCTTCTGCGGCCAGCTCCCAAGAAAGCGAGTTGAAAAATGGAGCTCAGGGGCACTGCAATTCAAAAACCTGCAGAGTTATAAATGATAACTCTCGTCCACAAATATATTGAAGGAAGGCAACGAAGAGGATTTGAAAGCTAGGCAGAATTGCAGGAAACAGATTTCAGGAGGGAGATTCGAATCGCCTTTAAAGCACAGGAAAAGCGGCAAAACCTCGACAATGATACCCTTGGCCAAAAAGGGCGTATGCATTTTTTCCTGAATATATTCAGGAAAAAACGCATACGCCCTTTTTGGCCAACCAAGCAACCTGGAAAGGCAAATCAGCGCTACAAAGAAGTCTCGCTTCCCATCGGTGAAAAGGGCCATGCTGAATAAAGTGTCAAAACCAGAAATGCAGGACAGGCCATGGAGAAACGGGAGCCTTGCTACGCTTATGGGCGGGATGTAAATTGCCAACAGCCACTCTGGAGAGGTGTACGGTGTGTCTTGAAATATCTAAAAAACTCAGCTTAGAGAACATAGGGCACTTCCACTCATGGGAGTATAAATTGCGAAAACTAAAAATCAGCAAGACACAGGCACCCCAAAGTTTAGGGCTGCTCTGTTGGCAAGAACCTCCACTTCGTTACACCTTAAATATCCCATGAAACAGAAAAATCGATAAAGAAGTTGTGGTCCTTATGTACAATGGAATATCACTCAGCCATGAAATCAACGTCATAAGGCTAGTAGCAGCATGATGAGTGGATTTAGGTACGACGATTCTACGTGGAATAAGTCACACAGAAAAAGACACTTATCATAAGATATCACTTATAGAGGGAATGTAAAAACCGCTACACTTGAACTGAATTACAAAACAGAAGAGAGTCACACGTTTAGAAAACACACTATGGCTGCTTAACGGGAAAAGTGAGGTGGGGTGATGCATAAAACCAGGGTTTCAAATTAGCTCAGATACCGTTCCATAAACCCAATATGTAATAGACAAGACCTACTCCTTGCTCAGTGAACGGGACCCAACACCCCCTATTCACCGCCCAAGAATATATCTGACTAGTAAGAATCTTAAAACCTAGGTATTGAAATCTCTCTGTAAGTGAGTCAAGTGGGTGTAAAGCGGCATAAACACAGCACTGAAAAGCAGCTACACCCCATTATAAAAATCAATTACTTTTAAAAACCCGTGAAACAAAAACAGTGAAAGAGAGAGAAATTCTTACAAAATTCGTTCAAGGGCTGTGATGGCACCTGGGTTGACCATATCTAGACCCAGAGCTGATTGAGACATAAGGGTGGACACTCTTGTGGCTGAGAGGTTTGGTGAGGTTGGGTGAGCAAACGCAGACGCTTTAAAGTAATACTGTGTGGTACCCATCCCATGGGTCCCAAATCTCCACGTTCAAGGGCATCTTCCTACATCGAAAACATGCATGAGAAACCCAGAAGATGGTACACCGTGTGATCGGGAAAGGTTTCTAAAACGCACCTCATATCTCATCTCCTTGTGCTCGGGTTCGCCATTCCAGCCGCTTTCCTAGCAATCTCCCTCCTTGGAGAATCAGCACCTTTAACCTCGTGTTCCGTAAAGGTTGCAATTTGTCCTGAGGATGAACGGGAAGAGGGGGAACCAATGAAAGACTACCTCTAGGTGTTGGGACAGGCACAGGTCACTCTATTTTCCTATCAGGAAGAAGAATTAACCACAGGCTCAGCCTGCCGCCCGGAAGCAGAATAGGGCCTGAAGCAATCCTGCGCTTCTGCGGCCAGCTCCCAAGAAAGCGAGTTGAAAAATGGAGCTCAGGGGCACTGCAATTCACAAACCTGCAGAGTTATAAATGATAACTCTCGTCCACTAATATATTGAGGGAAGGCAACGAAGAGGATTTGAAAGCAAGGCGGATTTGCAGGAAACAGATTTCAGGAGGTAGATTCGAATCGCCTTTAAAGCACAGGGAAAGCGGCAAAACATCGAAAATGATGCCCTTGGCCAAACAGGTCGTATGCGTTTTTTCCTGAATATATTCAGGAAAAAACGCATACGCCCTTTTTGGCCAACCAAGCAACCTGGAAAGGCAAATCAGCGATACAAAGAAGTCTCGCTTCCCATCGGTGAAAAGGGCCATGCTGAATAAAGTGTCAAAACCAGAAATGCAGGACACGCCATGGAGAAACGGGAGCCTTGCTACGCTGATGGGCGAGATGTAAATTGCCAACAGCCACTCTGGAGAAGTGTACGGTGTGTCCTGAAACATCTAAAAAACTCAGCTTAGAGAGCATAGGGCACTTCCACTCATGGGCGTATAAATTGGGAAAACTAAAAATCAGAAAGACACAGGCACCCCAAAGTTTAGGGCTGCTCTGTTGACAAGAAACTTCACTTCGTTGCACTTTAATATCCCAGGAAAGAGAAAAATGGATAAAGAAGTTGTGGTCCTTATGTACAATGGAATATCACTCAGCCATGAAATCAACGTCATAAGGCTAGTAGCAGCATGATGAGTGGATTTAGGTACGACGATTCTACGTGAAATAAGTCACACAGAAAAAGACACTTATCATAAGATATCACTTATAGAGGGAATGTAAAAACCGCTACACTTGAACTGAATTACAAAACAGAAGAGAGTCACACGTTTAGAAAACACACTATGGCTGCTTAACGGGAAAGGTGAGGTGGGGTGATGCATAAAACCAGGGTTTCAAATTAGCTCAGATACCGTTCCATAAACCCAATATGTAATAGACAAGACCTACTCCTTGCTCAGTGAACGGGACCCAACACCCCCTATTCACCGCCCAAGAATATGTCTGACTAGTAAGAATCTTAAAACCTATGTATTGAAATCTCTCTGTAAGTGAGTCAAGTGGGTGTAAAGCGGCATAAACACAGCACTGAAAAGCAGCTAAACCCCATTATAAAAATCAATTACTTTTAAAAACCCGTGAAACAAAGACAGTGAAAGAGAGAGAAATTCTTACAAAATTCTATCAGGGGCTGTGATGCCACCTGGGTTGACCATATCTAGACCCAGAGCTGATTGAGAAATAAGGGTGGACACTCTTGGGGCTGAGAGGTTTGGTGAGGTTGGGTGAGCAAACGCAGACCCTTTAAAGTAATACTGCGTGGTACCCTTCCCATGGGTCCCAAATCTCCAGGTTCAAGGGCATCTTCCTACATCGAAAACATGCAAGAGAAAACCAGAAGATGGTACACCGTGTGATCGGGAAAGGTTTCTAAAACGCACCTCATTTCTCATCTCCTTGTGCTCGGGTTCGCCATTCCAGCCGCTTTCCTAGCAATCTCCCTCCTTGGAGAATCAGCACCTTTAACCTCCTGTTCCGTACAGGTTGCAATTTGTCCTGAGGATGAACGGGAAGAGGGGGAACCAATGAGAGACTAGCTCTAGGTCTTGGGACAGGCACAGGTCACTCTATTTTCCCATCAGAAAGAAGAATTAACCACAGGCTCAGCCTGCCGCCCGGAAGCAGAATAGGGCCTGAAGCAATCCTGCGCTTTTGCGGCCAGCTCCCAAGAATGCGAGTTGAAAAATGGAGCTCAGGGGCACAGCAATTCACAAACCTGCAGAGTTATAAATGATAACTCTCCTCCACAAATATATTGAGGGAAGGCAACGAAGAGGATTTGAAAGCAAGGCAGAATTGCAGGAAACAGATTTCAGGAGGGAGATTCGAATCGCCTTCAAAGCACAGGAAAAGCGGCAAAACCTCGAAAATGATGCCCATGGCCAAAAAGGGCGTATGACTTTTTTCCTGAATATATTCAGGAAAAAAACGCATACGCCCTTTTTGGCCAACCAAGCAACCTGGAAAGGCAAATCAGCGCTACAAAGAAGTCTCGCTTCCCATCGGTCAAAAGGGCCATGCTGAATAAAGTGTCAAAACCAGAAATGCAGGACAGGCCATGGAGAAACGGGAGCGTTGCTACGCTGATGGGCGGGATGTAAATTGCCAACAGCCACTCTGGAGAAGTGTACGGTGTGTCTTGAAACATCTAAAAAACTCAGCTTAGAGAGCATAGGGCACTTCCACTCATGGGCGTATAAATTGGGAAAACTAAAAATCAGCAAGACACAGGCACCCCAATGTTTACGGCTGCTCTGTTGACAAGAACCTCCACTTCGTTACACCGTAAATATCCCAGGAAAGAGAAAAATGGAATAAGAACTTGTGGTCCTTATGTACAATGGAATATCACTCAGCCATGAAATCAACGTCATAAGGCTAATAGCAGCATGATGAGTGGATTTAGGTATGACGATTCTACGTGAAATAAGTCACACAGAAAAAGACAGTTATCATAAGATATCACTTATAGAGGGAGTGTAAAAACCGCTACACTTGAACTGAATTACAAAACAGAAGAGAGTCACACGTTTAGAAAACACACTATGGCTGCTTAACGGGAAAGGTGAGGTGGGGTGATGCATAAAACCAGGGTTTCAAATTAGCTCAGATACCGTTCCATAAACCCAATATGTAATAGGCAAGACCTACTGCTTGCTCAGTGAACGGGACTCAACACCCGCTATTCACCGCCCAAGGATATATCTGACTAGTAAGAATCTTAAAACCTATGTGTTGATATCTCTCTGTAAGTTACTCAAGTGGGTGTAAAGCGGCATAAACACAGCAGTGAAAAGCAGCTAAACCCCATTATAAAAATCAATTACTTTTAAAAACCCGTGAAGCAAAGACAGTGAAAGAGAGAGAAATTCTTACAAAACTCGTTCAGGGGCTGTGATGCCACCTGGATTGACCATATCTAGACCCACAGCTGATTGAGACATAAGGGTGGACACTTTTGGGGCTGAGAGGTTTGGTGAGGTTGGGTGAGCAAACGCAGACCCTTGAAAGTAATACTGCGTGGTACCCATCCCATGGGTCCCAAATCTCCAGGTTCAAGGGCACCTTCCTACATCGAAAACATGCATGAGAAACCCAGAAGATGGTACACCGTGTGATCGGGAAAGGTTTCTAAAACGCCC
This sequence comes from Eschrichtius robustus, assembly GCF_028021215.1. NCBI lineage: Eukaryota > Metazoa > Chordata > Mammalia > Artiodactyla > Eschrichtiidae > Eschrichtius > Eschrichtius robustus. Next base: position 200,562 of record NW_027175460.1, read on the forward strand.
CTCATTTCTCATCTCCTTGTGCTCGGGTTCGCCATTCCAGCCGCTTTCCTAGCAATCTCCCTCCTTGGAGAATCAGCACCTTTAACCTCCTGTTCCGTACAGGTTGCAATTTGTCCTGAGGATGAACGGGAAGAGGGGGAACCAATGAGAGAGTAGCTCTAGGACTTGGGACAGGCACAGGTCACTCTATTTTCCCATCAGAAAGAAGAATTAACCACAGGCTCAGCCTGCCGCCCGGAAGCAGAATAGGGCCTGAAGCAATCCTGCGCTTTTGCGGCCAGCTCCCATGAAAGCGAGTGGAAAAATGGAGCTCAGGGGCACTGCAATTCACAAACCTGCAGAGTTATAAATGATAACTCTCGTCCACAAATATATTGAGGGAAGGCAACGAAGAGGATTTGAAAGCAAGGCAGAATTGCAGGAAACAGATTTCAGGAGGGAGATTCGAATCGCCTTTAAAGCACAGGAAAAGCGGCAAAACCTCGACAATGATGCCCATGGCCAAAAAGGGCGTATGAGTTTTTTCCTGAATATATTCAGGAAAAAAACGCATACGCCCTTTTTGGCCAACCAAGCAACCTGGAAAGGCAAATCAGCGCTACAAAGAAGTCTCGCTTCCCATCGTTCAAAAGGGCCATGCTGAATAAAGTGTCAAAACCAGAAATGCAGGACAGGCCATGGAGAAACGGGAGCCTTGCTACGCTGATGGGCGGGATGTAAATTGCCAACAGCCACTCTGGAGAAGTGTACGGTGTGTCTTGAAACATCTAAAAAACTCAGCTTAGAGAGCATAGGGCACTTCCACTCATGGGCGTATAAATTGGGAAAACTAAAAATCAGCAAGACACAGGCACCCCAATGTTTACAGCTGCTCTGTTGACAAGAACCTCCACTTCGTTACACCGTAAATATCCCAGGAAAGAGAAAAATGAATAAAGAAGTTGTGGTCCTTATGTACAATGGAATATCACTCAGCCATGAAATCAACGTCATAAGGCTAGTAGCAGCATGATGAGTGGATTTAGGTACGACGATTCTACGTGAAATAAGTCACACAGAAAAAGACACTTATCATAAGATATCACTTATAGAGGGAGTGTAAAAACCGCTACACTTGAACTGAATTACAAAACAGAAGAGAGTCACACGTTTAGAAAACACACTATGGCTGCTTCACGGGAAAGGTGAGGTGGGGTGATGCATAAAACCAGGGTTTCAAATTAGCTCAGATACTGTTCCATAAACCCAATATGTAATAGACAAGACCTACTCCTTGCTCAGTGAACGGGACTCAACACCCCCTATTCACCGCCCAAGAATATATCTGACTAATAAGAATCTTAAAACCTATGTATTGAAATCTCTCTGTAAGTGAGTCAAGTGGGTGTAAAGCGGCATAAACACAGCACTGAAAAGCAGCTAAACCCCATTATAAAAATCAATTACTTTTAAAAACCCGTGAAGCAAAGACAGTGAAATAGAGAGAAATTCTTACAAAATTCGTTCAGGGGCTGTGATGTCACCTGGGTTGAACATATCTAGACCCACAGTTGATTGAGACATAAGGGTGGACACTCTTGGGGCTGAGAGGTTTGGTGAGGTTGGGTGAGCAAACGCAGACCCTTGAAAGTAATACTGCGTGGTACCCATCCCATGGCTCCCAAATCTCCAGGTGCAAGGGCATCCTTCTACACCGAAAACATGCATGAGAAACCCAGAAGATGGTACACCGTGTGATCGGAAAAGGTTTCTAAAACGCACCTCATTTCTCATCTCCTTGTGCTCGGGTTCGCCATTCCAGCCGCTTTCCTAGCAATCTCCCTCCTTGGAGAATCAGCACCTTTAACCTCCTGTTACGTACAGGTTGCAATTTGTCCTGAGGATGAACGGGAAGAGGGGGAACCAATTAGAGACAAGCTCTAGGTCTTGGGACACGCACAGGTCACTCTATTTTCCCATCAGAAAGAAGAATTAACCACAGGCTCAGCCTGCCGGCCAGAAGCAGAATAGGGCCTGAAGCAATACTGCGCTTTTGCGGCCACCTCCCAAGAAAGCGAGTTGAAAAATGGAGCTCAGGGGCACTGCAATTCACAAACCTGCAGAGTTATAAATGATAACTCTCGTCCACAAATATATTGAAGGAAGGCAACGAAGAGGATTTGAAAGCAAGGCAGAATTGCAGGAAACAGATTTCAGGAGGGAGATTCGAATCGCCTTTAAAGCACAGGAAAAGTGGCAAAACCTCGACAATGATGCCCTTGGCCAAAAAGGGCGTATGCGTTTTTTTCCTGAATATATTCAGGAAAAAACGCATACGCCCTTTTTGGCCAACCAAGCAACCTGGAAAGGCAAATCAGCGCTACAAAGAAGTCTCACTTCCCATCGGTCAAAAGGGCCATGCTGAATAAAGTGTCAAAACCAGAAATGCAGGACAGGCCATGGAGAAACGGGAGCCTTGCTACGCTGAAGGGCGGGATGTAAATTGCCAACAGCCACTATGGAGAAGTGTATGGTGTGTCTTGATACATCTAAAAAACTCAGCTTAGAGAGCATAGTGCACTTCCACTCATGGGCGTATAAATTGGGAAAACTAAAAATCAGCAAGACACAGGCACCCCAATGTTTACGGCTGCTCTGTTGACAAGAACCTCCACTTCGTTACACCTTAAATATCCCAGGAAAGAGAAAAATGGATAAAGAAGTTGTGGTCCTTATGTACAATGGAATATCACTCAGCCAAGAAATCAATGTCATAAGGCTAGTAGCAGCATGATGAGTGGATTTAGGTATGACGATTCTACGTGAAATAAGTCACACAGAAAAAGACACTTATCATAAGATATCACTTATAGAGGGAATGTAAAAACCGCTACACTTGAACTGAATTACAAAACAGAAGAGAGTCACACGTTTAGAAAACACACTATGGCTGCCTAACGGGAAATGTGAGGTGGGGTGATGCATAAAACCAGGGTTTCAAATTAGCTCAGATACCGTTCCATAAACCCAAAATGTAATAGACAAGACCTACTCCTTGCTCAGTGAACGGGACTCAACACCCCCTATTCACCGCCCAAGAATATATCCGACTAGTAAGAATCTTAAAACCTATGTGTTGATATCTCTCTGTAAGTGACTCAAGTGGGTGTAAAGCGGCATAAACACAGCAGTGAAAAGCAGCTAAACCCCATTATAAAAATCAATTACTTTTAAAAACCCGTGAAGCAAACACAGTGAAAGAGAGAGAAATTCTTACAAAATTCGTTCAAGGGCTGTGATGGCACCTGGGTTGACCATATCTAGACCCAGAGCTGATTGAGACATAAGGGTGGACACTCTTGTGGCTGAGAGGTTTGGTGAGGTTGGGTGAGCAAACACAGACGCTTTAAAGTAATACTGTGTGGTACCCATCCCATGGGTCCCAAATCTCCACGTTCAAGGGCATCTTCCTACATCGAAAACATGCATGAGAAACCCAGAAGATGGTACACCGTGTGATCGGGAAAGGTTTCTAAAACGCACCTCATATCTCATCTCCTTGTGCTCGGGTTCGCCATTCCAGCCGCTTTCCTAGCAATCTCCCTCCTTGGAGAATCAGCACCTTTAACCTCGTGTTCCGTAAAGGTTGCAATTTGTCCTGAGGATGAACGGGAAGAGGGGGAACCAATGAAAGACTACCTCTAGGTGTTGGGACAGGCACAGGTCACTCTATTTTCCTATCAGGAAGAAGAATTAACCACAGGCTCAGCCTGCCGCCCGGAAGCAGAATAGGGCCTGAAGCAATCCTGCGCTTCTGCGGCCAGCTCCCAAGAAAGCGAGTTGAAAAATGGAGCTCAGGGGCACTGCAATTCACAAACCTGCAGAGTTATAAATGATAACTCTCGTCCACTAATATATTGAGGGAAGGCAACGAAGAGGATTTGAAAGCAAGGCGGATTTGCAGGAAACAGATTTCAGGAGGTAGATTCGAATCGCCTTTAAAGCACAGGGAAAGCGGCAAAACATCGACAATGATGCCCTTGGCCAAAAAGTTCGTATGCGTTTTTTCCTGAATATATTCAGGAAAAAACGCATACGCCCTTTTTGGCCAACCAAGCAACCTGGAAAGGCAAATCAGCGATACAAAGAAGTCTCGCTTCCCATCGGTGAAAAGGGCCATGCTAAATAAAGTGTCAAAACCAGAAATGCAGGACACGCCATGGAGAAACGGGAGCCTTGCTACGCTGATGGCCGAGATGTAAATTGCCAACAGCCACTCTGGAGAAGTGTACGGTGTGTCCTGAAACATCTAAAAAACTCAGCTTAGAGAGCATAGGGCACTTCCACTCATGGGCGTATAAAGTGGGAAAACTAAAAATCAGAAAGACACAGGCACCCCAAAGTTTAGGGCTGCTCTGTTGACAAGAAACTTCACTTCGTTGCACTTTAATATCCCAGGAAAGAGAATAATGGATAAAGAAGTTGTGGTCCTTATGTACAATGGAATATCACTCAGCCATGAAATCAACGTCATAAGGCTAGTAGCAGCATGATGAGTGGATTTAGGTACGACGATTCTACGTGAAATAAGTCACACAGAAAAAGACACTTATCATAAGATATCACTTAAAGAGGGAATGTAAAAACCGCTACACTTGAACTGAATTACAAAACAGAAGAGAGTCACACGTTTAGAAAACACACTATGGCTGCTTAACGGGAAAGGTGAGGTGGGGTGATGCATAAAACCAGGGTTTCAAATTAGCTCAGATACCGTTCCATAAACCCAATATGTAATAGACAAGACCTACTCCTTGCTCAGTGAACGGGACCGAACACCCCCTATTCACCGCCCAAGAATATGTCTGACTAGTAAGAATCTTAAAACCTATGTATTGAAATCTCTCTGTAAGTGAGTCAAGTGGGTGTAAAGCGGCATAAACACAGCACTGAAAAGCAGCTAAACCCCATTATAAAAATCAATTACTTTTAAAAACCCGTGAAACAAAGACAGTGAAAGAGAGAGAAATTCTTACAAAATTCTATCAGGGGCTGTGATGCCACCTGGGTTGACCATATCTAGACCCAGAGCTGATTGAGAAATAAGGGTGGACACTCTTGGGGCTGAGAGGTTTGGTGAGGTTGGGTGAGCAAACGCAGACCCTTTAAAGTAATACTGCGTGGTACCCTTCCCATGGGTCCCAAATCTCCAGGTTCAAGGGCATCTTCCTACATCGAAAACATGCAAGAGAAAACCAGAAGATGGTACACCGTGTGATCGGGAAAGGTTTCTAAAACGCACCTCATTTCTCATCTCCTTGTGCTCGGGTTGGCCATTCCAGCCTCTTTCCTAGCAATCTCCCTCCTTGGAGAATCAGCACCTTTAACCTCCTATACCGTACAGGTTGCAATTTGTCCTGAGGATGACCGGGAAGAGGGGGAACCCATGAGAGACTAGCT